>NC_057811.1:179046319-179344415 GCF_018294505.1 Triticum aestivum
GGGCCGGGTGATTGGCCAGCTAGCTGGGCCGGGTGGCCCAGCGGGGTTTCCTGTTTTTTTGGGTCTTTGTTTATTTTCCTTTTTCATTTATTTATTCTTTTGTATTTTAATTTTATTTCCCAAATTGTTTTAGTTTTGTAAAATATTCAATTAGCCCCTAAAATAGTAACATTAATTATACCACTGCCGCAATAACTTTGGCACCTAGCTAAAATAGATTAGTATTTTATAAATATAATAGGGGTATAATTAATTGTTTTTGCTACTGTTTTAATCACTTTAGGATATTTAATTATTTTATAAATATGTTGTTTCTCCACTAATATTATCCATGATTTATTTGTCATATTAAGAACATTTTAGTTTTGACTTTTGAAAACTTTAATTCTTTGACTTGATTTTGAATAGGTTTTGAACTAACGCGAAATTAGCAACAGTAACTGAGGTGACATGGCATCATTAGCATGGAATTACTGTAGCTTAATTATCCGGGTGTCACAACGGGGCCACCAGGTGGGGATAACCCACCTGGGCGCGCTTGGAGGGGGGACGCCCTGGTGGGTTGTGCCCACCCAAGTGCCCCCCCCCCTTCGGTGGTTCTTGGCTCCAGAAATTCTCTTTTATTATATAAAAAATTCTCGCAAAGTTTCGTTCCATTCTAAGAACTTTTATTTCTGCACAAAAACAACACCATGGTAGTTCTGCTGAAAACAGCGCCAGTCCGGGTTAGTTTCATTCAAATCATGCAAATTAGAGTCCAAAACAAGAGGAAAAGCGTTAGGAAAAGTAGATACGTTGGAGACGTATCACTCACCAGGTGGCCCCCTCCGGTAGTTATTTGCTCCAACATTTTTCATATATTCCATAAAAATTCCCCGTAAAGTTTCTGCTCATTTGGAGTTTTGCAGAATAGGTAGCCTGATGTAGCTTTTTCAGGTCCAAATTTCCAGCTGCCGGAATTCTCCCTCTTTGTGTGTACCTTGCATATTATGAGAGAAAAGGCATTAGAATTACTCCAAAAAGCATTATTATGCATAAAACATTATAAATAACAGTAGGTAAACATGATGCAAAATGGACGTATCAGTATTCTCTGCAAGCACTGAAATTATCGATACAGATAGTTGTGTGATAAGATAATTCGTAACGGGTAACAAGTAACAAAAGTAAACAAGGTGCAACAAGGTGGCCCAGTCCTTTTTGTAGCAAAGGACAAGCCTGGACGAACTCTTATATAATGCAAAGCGCTCCCGAGGACACATGAGAATTGTTGTCAAGTTAGTTTCCATCATGCTCATATGATTCACATTTGTTACTTTGATAATTTGATATGTGGGTGGACCGGTGCTTGGGTGCTGCCCTTCCTTGGACAAGCCTCCCACTTATGATTAACCCCTCTCGCAAACATCCGAACTATGAAAGAAGAATTAAGATAAATCTAACCATAGCATGAAACATATGGATCCAAATCAGCCTCTTATGAAGCAACGCATAAACTAGGGTTTAAGCTTCTATCACTCTAGCAACCCATCATCTACTTATTACTTCCCAATGCCTTCCCCTAGGCCCAAACAATGGTCAAGTGTCATGTATTCGGCGTTCACATAACACCACTAGAGGAGAGGCAACATACATCTCATCAAAATATCGAACAAATACCAAATTCACATGATTACTTATAACAAGACTTCTCCCATGTCCTCAGGAACAAACATAACTACTCACAAAGCATATTAATGTTCATAATCAGAGGAGTATTAATTATCATTAAGGATCTGAACATATGATATTCCACCGAATAAACCAACTAGCATCAACTACAAGGAGTAATCAACACTACTAGCAACCCACATGTACCAATTTGAGGTTTTGAGACAAAGATCGGATACAAGAGATGAAATAGGGTTTGAGAGGAGATGGTGCTAGTGAAGATGTTGATGGAGATTGACCCCCTCTCGATGAGAGGATCGTTGGTGATGACTATGGCGATGATTTCCCCCTCCCGGAGGGAAGTTTCCCCGGCAGAACAGCTCTGCCGGAGCCCTAGATTGGTTCTGCCCAAGTTCCGCCTCGAGACGGCGGCGCTTCGTCCCGAAAGCTTCCTTCTAATTTTTCCAGGTCAAAACACACCATATAGCAGAAGATGGGCGTCGGGGGCCTGCCAGGTGGCCCACAAGACAGGAGGGCACGCCCTCCACCCTTGTGGATAGCAGGTGGCCCCCCTCTGGTGCTTTCTTCGCCCAATATTTTTTATATATTCCAAAAATATTCTCCGTGAAGTTTCAGGACTTTTGGAGTTGTGCAGAATATGTCTCTAATATTTGCTCATTTCCAGTCCAGAATTCCAGCTGCCGGCATTCTCCCCTTCATGTAAACCTTATAAAATAAGAGATAAAAGGCATAAGTATTGTGATATAATGTATAGTAACAGCCCATAATGCAGTAAATATCAATATAAAAGCATGATGCAAAATGGACGTACGAGGGAGCATAGCTATATTTGTTGAGTCACTTGGGATTTATATTTATTTATCACTATGAAGAATCTGAAAGATACAAGAACCATGATTTTTCCCTCTAAGACGAGGGGAGATAAGGAACTGCCATCTAGCTCTGTACTTGATTTGCCTTCTGTTTTGAGTAAACTTGCAACATCACCACATGCTATTAATCCTGATATGCCGCAAGTTATTGATGATACTCTTCTGCTATGAATGATGCTTATGATGCTGCTATTACCTTGCTTGATGATACTGTGCCACTAGGTGAATTTCTTGATGAACAACTTGCTAGAGCTAAAGATACTGAGAATGCCGAAACTGATGAAGTCTTTGAAACTGAAAATTTTGAAACACCTATTAGTCCTAGCTCTCCTAGATTTGAAATGCCTACGATACCTGAGGGTTATGTTATGGATGGAGAGATAGCTGGAGACTTTCTTGCTAGTAAGGATAGAGATGATCTAAAGAAACTACTAGCCAAGCTGAAAGAAAAATCTTTGAATGCTAGAATGAAATGTGACCCTAAGTTCGCTACTTCACCTATATTTGTTACTCATAATGATTATGAATTCTCTATAGACCCAGAGTTAATTACTTTGGTTGAATCTGATCCTTTTCATGGCTATGAAACTGAAACTGTTGTGCCACATCTTCTAAGTTAAATGATCTAGCCACCCTTTTTACCCATGATGAGAAAAATTCGCTACTACTATATTCTCAAGTTATTTCTGTTCTCATTAAAGGGTAATGCTAAGATGTGGTACAATGCTCTTACTCCTGGTTGTGTGCGTAGTCCCCAGGATATGATCTATTACTTCTATGAAAAATATTTTCCTGCTTATAAGAAACAAGCTGCCTTACAGAAAATATTTAACTTTGTGCAAATTGGAGAAGAGAGTCTCCCACAAGCTTGGGGGAGGCTTCTACAATTACTTAATGCTTTGCCTGATCATCCTCTTAAAAAATGAAATACTTGACATCTTCTATAGTGGACTAACTGATGTTTCTAGGGACTTCCTAGATAGTTGTTCTATTTGTGTTTTTAGGGAACGAACTGTTGAACAAGCTGAGGAATTATTGAATAATATATTGAAGAATTATGATGATCGAACACTTCCTGAACCACCGCATAAAACCACTTCGAAGAAGAGGGGTATCTTATTTCTCAGTCCTAGAGATATGCAAGAGGCAAAGAAATGTATGAAGAAAAAATATATTAAAGCTAAAGACGTTAAGAATTTACCACCTATTGAAGAAACATATGGACTTGACACACCACCACCACAGATGGTAGAGGTAAATTCTTTATTAAAGTTTGATGAAGGTGATATCCCTCACAATAAACATCCTAGTCAATGCTTGAATTTGATAACTACATTAGAAAACAAGATCACTTCAATGCAAATGTTATGAAACAGTTGAAACAAAATTCTAATATGATTGCTCGCTTGAGTGACTTGTTATTTAGAATCGCTAATGATGTTAGAGGTGTAGGAAAACATGTCTTTATGGTCCAAACTCAGTTAGAACAAGTAGCTAAATCTCAAAGAGAATTGCTTAGTGAAATGAACAGTAATATGAATAATTATGTTGTTAAAATAACAACTAGAGGAGGTAAAATGACTGAGAAACCATTTTACTCTGAGGGATACCCTAGACATATCCACCCCATGTGGGGCCTCGGAAGGCAGCTTCGAGAGGTTGCCCCGCGCGAGGGCCCCGGGAGGCCCTTGGCGACATACGCCTCGCAAGGCGGGGTCCTCGCGAGGGTCTTGCTCGTGAAGCTATGAAGATGGGTCATGCTAGGCCCGCGGCACGCGCCGTGTCCTGGGCCGTAGGCAGACGGACCTGGGTACCCTTAGTCCCACGTCCGACACCCATGTGCATGTTTTCTTTCACCAATTTTCTCTCTCACAATCTGACATGCGGGATCCACACTTATACGGTATTAAAAGGAGCAGCGAGAGACTTAGCCAGGACCGTATTGGAGCGTATTCTCGTGTTTGAGGACCATAGTGGAGCACTCCTCGAGTTCAGGACTATGGTGTTACATGCCGGAGAGTACACTGACTGTATGTGTAATTATCTCATATATAAAACAGAGGGACCTCGCTCAATTTTTACAGTTTCCCCAGCTGTATTTCTGCAAACCCACTATCTGAGCGTTGCCCTGCCCCGCGAACCAATGCAGGCTCCATGGTTGGCAATCTCTCCACGGCCACCGTGGCGCCATGGAAGCGACTCTGCAAGCTCGTATCCAACGGATACTACCAGGAAGCGCTCCTCGCCTACTCTCGAGCACACGCGTCCAACCTCCGTCCGGACGCCTTCACCTTCCCCTGCCTCCTCAAGTCCTGCGCCGCGCTCCAGGATGCCCCCGCCGTGCTCCAAGTCCACGGTCACCTCGCCAAGTCGGGCTTCTCCTCCTGCCCCTACACGGCCACCGCCCTGACGAGCGCCTATGCCAGACTCCTCCGTCTCGGGGAGGCATGCAAGGTGTTCGATGAAATGCGGGAAAGAAACGTGCCCTGCTTCAATGCCCTCATCGCGGGATTCTCGCAGTGCGGAAAGGTTCGTGAAGCGATGGGTGTATTTAGGCTCCTCGGGAAAGAGGGGATGCTGCCGGACTCTGTCACAGTGGCGAGTGTGCTACCTGCGTGTCGGGCCATGGAGCAAGGGAAGCAGCTGCACGGGCTTGTAGTGAAGACCGGTGATTGTTTGGATCGCTATGTTGCCACATCCCTCGTCACAATGTACTTGGATTGTGGTGATTCGGATGGCGCAAGGAGGATTCTTGAACTCATGGTTGATAAGGGCGTCGAGAGTTACAATGCAATGGCTTCTGGACTGTTGAGGAATGGTGAAGATTTTATAGCTTTGGGTACTGTCAGGGAAATGATATTTGGATCCAGCGAAAAACCTAATGAGACTACTTTGCTGGTAGTCCTCTCAGCGTGCACTAGTGTGTTGGCACCATCACTTGGTAAAGAGGTCCATTGCTATGTCCTGAAGCATGCAATGGATTGCAGTATCAAGATCAGGACTGCACTCATTGACATGTACTCAAAATGTGGTTCTCTGGAGTGTGCTTACCAGGTTTTCTCTGCCATGGATGAGCGGAACTTGGTGACCTGGAATACGATGATCTCAGGTTTTCTGATACACGAGAAGCTTGCAAACGCCTTAGGGTTGTTCCATCAGCTGAGGTCGAAAGGCTTCAGCCCTGACAGTATTACATGGAATCTGATGATTAATGGGCTTGCACATCACCAGAAGTTTGCTGAGGTTTTCTCATTTTTCAATAAGATGCGGTTGGAGGGAGTCTCAGGTGCAAGTCTGGAAACCATGACAAGTATGTTGAGTGCTTGTTCAGCTATGTCAGATATCAAGCATGGGAAGGAAATATATTGCCATGTTATTCGAACAATGCAACACTTTGAGGATGATGTTTTCCAGACAACAGTGATTGACATGTTTATGAGTTGTGGATGTGACAGCTATGCTGGTAGAGTATTTGAGAAAGACAGGAGGAAATCGAATGATCCAGCTTTGTGGAATGCAATGATTTCTGGTTATGGAAGGTGTGGAAAAAGCAGTTTAGCATTGCAAACCTTCAACGAAATGCTTGAGCAGCAAGTGCATCCCAACTCAGCCACCTTTCTCTGTGCTCTTTCAGCTTGTGGCCATGCTGGATTAGTCCAGAAAGCATTGCATATCTACCAAATGATGGAGAGTGCCTACAGTATCAACCCTACTTTTGAACACTTGAGCGTCATGGTTGACCTTTTTTGCCGTGCTGGAAAGCTATCTGAAGCTTATGGTCTATTACTGAAACATACTGATCCACCGGCTTCAATGTGGTATTCTTTTCTTGGTGCTTGTAGAAACTACTCTAATGTGGAACTTGGTAAAATAGCAGCAACAAAACTCTATGATTTGGACCCTTCAAGCACAACTCCATGGGTAATTCTATCCAACATATATGCTGAACAATATCGATGGGGCGAAGTAGAGACACTGAGGAAAATGATGTCAGACAAGCACCTCATCAAAGCTCCTGCGCATACTGAACTTGTATGAAAATCTGTTTCTTGTCTGCTTAGTTTAGGAAGGAAATGAATACCATTTAGAAGGTATGGACATCTCTTCCCATGCCAGCCATCTTGTCATAACAAAAAGATTATTGCTGCCTACATTAAAATGATATTGAGCTCATGTCCATATGCACCCCTTCGTGAGTTTATACATTTAGACATTTTCGGAAGTTTGCAGCAGAATCATGGCACCACAAAATGTTAATTTAGGCACATATTCAAAATCTCAATTAAAATTTTGATCATATGTGCTCTCTGTGTACAAGAAAATAATTAGAACATCTCTTTGTTATGTAACTCGATATATCTCTGGTCTTTTTGGTACAGTGCAATATGATTGTATTTTTTCATGAAATTTTGTGCGTGTATTTTTTCATGAAATTTTGTGCATGTGCCTGAATTAACCTATGTTCACATGCTTCTTTACATTCAATAGGAGTCTACAGTTTCTTGCTAGAAACATGTAATTTCTTTTCAATTGTGATCTATATTAATCATTGTGGATTGGATGGTCCACAGACAAGTTGCGTATGCTTTCTTTTGAGCTTCGATGGGTAGCCGCCTTTTTATATGTGAACCATTAACAGAAGATTGAAGCCACGTCTTGGCTCCTCCTCAATAGGCAAAGATGTCAACACACCAGACACCCCATGAAAAGAACTCATTCCGTATGTTTAGAGTTTTATACTCAATGTCAAGTAGGTAAGTTGTACCGTTGTACCAGATATAATCACCAACATTCTATCAGTGGCAACATTTTCTGGCAGAGCACGGAGAGAAAGGTCCCTCTGTTCAGCACACTTATGATGCACTCGATTTCTAACATTGTAGATATCCTGTTGAGTAGCCAGAAAGGTATTTTTCTAAGGCACAAATCGTAAGCCACTTAGTTTCTCAAATGTCGCAAGTCACTTTCCCTAGTGTGTATACTAGTGGTATTAGTACAAAACATAAGTAGAACATTAAGTGCACCGTGTCATACATATATACCGCATGAAATTGTCCCATGTAAATCAGGAAAATTACATGAAACCAGTGCTCAATAAAAGCTGGCGACCTTCATCATGGGCTTATTGTTTATAAACATTTTTCTGTCAAATGCAAGTATATAGTTAAGTTATTGACTTGCCATATTATCAGTACCCATCTTTACTTTGGCTCCCTTGAGTTCTTCCCATCTTTTGACTTCCCTGTCGCCAGTTTACTCATTGATGAATAGGTTTTCATAAAAATTTGCGCGTTTATGCTTTATTTATACACTCTCTGCAGGCAATAGTTTGAAAATGAGTACCAAGTTACCAATGTTGTGCATCACAGCTTGGTTATTGCAGAGTTAGACTTTGTCTGGATCTACACCATCCTTTGCAAACAATAGATACTAGGTACTAGTGCTACCTACGCTCCTTTTGCCATACTCATTTTTCTCAAAAATATTTCTAGTAGGTCTATTTCATAGCAGAAGTAGTCCCACTTTATTGCTAATGCCATACCCACACACTTAACACAAAGCATACACATTTTTGGAACTCGATGACAACAGTGGCTGTGACTATAATATATAAGCCTTTTGGGCTCTAAATAAGGAAGCCTGGAAACTGCTGTGTAAATGCCGGGATGGATAAGAGATGGCAGCTTGCAACGACTTGCTGATCTCCACACGCTTCAGTTGCTCGATGGTTCTCCTTCACTGGAGCGATTCTTGTGAAATTTGTCTCTTATTGCTAGCAACTCTTTCAGAGCATCTCCAATTTGCGGGCGATCTGTTGGTGCTCTGAACAGGAAAGTCCAATACGCAGAATCGAAGTGATGCAAGCTATTCTCAGATCTCTGCTCTTGTTAGAGTTGGACTTGTCTTGTTTATCATTTTCCATCTCTGGCAATAACCATTGGTCAATGACATTAGCCATCTTGCCTGGCAGTGCCATCTGAACATACTTGCGAAGGCCAAAAACATCCCCAAAATCAATGTCTGTTGGTCTTTTTCCAGTGAACATTTCTAGCAGCAATACGCCATAGCTATAGACATCACCTAGGGTTGTGACTTGATTGCCAACTCCATACTCTGAAATCAACAAAAGCAGTTGTAAAAGAACTGACTCTACAAGCTACATATGTCTATCTATTTAACGAATTAGATAAAGTTCATTTCTGATGCATTACATTTCTGAATTTACAATACTATGCATATTTGAGTTGTTTTTCTATTCTAGAAAACTTAGTTTCATCAAAATATACTCGTCTAATTGGAAATAGAAGTCTTAATTTTTTTTTTACTGGAGCCTGCTTTCTGGACTATATATAAAAGTATAATATTGCGAAACTGCACCTGGAGCGGCATAACCAATTGTTCCTCTCATTGATGCCCAGCCACTTGAATTCTCCAAGTCTTGATGTACAAATCTTGCAAGCCCAAAATCACCAACATGAGCAACCATGTCACTGTCGAGGAGAACATTGCTTGGCTTAAGATCACAGTGAATAATCGGCAATGGCTTATGTTGGTGAAGATATTCAAGTGAGAATGCCACATCAATTGCAATGCCTAACCTCACAATGTGATCTATTGCCTTGTGTTCACCATCCCCCGTGATCTGCTGGTGTAGCCATTCATCTAAGTTACCGTTTGGTAGGAATTCATATACAAGGGCCTTGAAATCATGATCCTCAAAATCAATACTAGAGCATACTGTCAGTATCTTCACAAGGTTCCGATGTCGAGCGCATCTCAGTGTCTCACATTCTGCAATGAAGCTTTGAGAAGCACCACGTCACTTGAGGTTGAGCACCTTCACAGCAACAACTACTTGTTGGTCATTGCTTCGCATACTTCCCTTGTAGACCGAGCCAAAACTTCCTGCTCCAATGAGGTTGTCGGAAGCAAAACCATTTGTTGCGTTGAATAATTCAGCATAAGAAACCCTCATATATTGCTCACTGGTGAGTGATATTTGTATGCTTGATCTCATCTTCCTGCTCCTATAATAGAATATGAACAGTGCAAATACTAATGTGATAAATAAAGTTGCACTGCATATGGAGATTATCACGACAAGTTTCCTGGATGCTTTCTTGATGGTGTGGTTGGAAAACAGGGAGGCAATTTCAATTGAGGGATACCACCACACAGGCCATCATTTCCGGTGATCGAGATTGCTGTCGCATTGAGGAATGCCCCATGTTTTGGGACTTCACCTTCAAAACTGTTGAATGATAGATTCAGAGCAGAAATGCCTTTCAAATTTCCAAGAAACTGAGGGATGCCACCGGACAAATTATTGCTGGAAAGGTCAAGCACCAACAGACCTTTTAGTTGCTCCATCGACGATGGAATTTTCCCTTGAAGTGAGTTTCCAGATATATTGATATGCTGCAAGCTCTGACACTCACCAATGGAGGCAGGTATCTCTCCAGAAATGATATTTGAAGCGAAATCAAGCACTCCAAGGTTTTTTAGGTTGCCTATTTCAGATGGCAGAGTACCAGATAACAAATTATGCCCCAAAAGCATGAAACTGGATAAGGTAGAGATGAGAAAGAGTTGTCTAGATATTGGGCCAGCAAGACTGTTATATGAAAGATCCAGTTGTTCTATGGGGCAACTGCTAAGACTGGAAGGAATGCTTCCATCAAGTGCATTTCCTTGGAGCAATAATACACTCAGTGCTGTAAGATTGCCTAGAGTTGGTGGGATTGATGCTGACAGGTTGTTATATGGTAGAGACAATCGGTTCAACACCTTGAGTTTACCAAGAGAAGCTGGGATAGTTCCCTCCAAATGGTTAGTCCATGTACAGTAACTTCAAGTTGACCAAGTTTCCTATTGCTTCAGGTATTTTTCCAACTATATTGTTGTTTGCTATGATAAGAAAACTCAAACCTGAGGAAAGGTTTCCGACTGCACTAGGCAACTCACCTTGAAGACTGTTGTAACCCAAATCTAAGGACTTCAAATTGCCGCAGTTTGTCAAGCTGGTCAAAAAGCCCCAATCAGCATCATTTGTTGCTTCGAGCTTATTTTTTGAAAGGGCCACAACCGACAACCTGTTTTGTCGAGCTCAAGACAATTGGGAATTTCACCTGACAAAGAGTTATACACTGCTTGCAGAATTTGAAGCCCAGAGGCATTGCACATGGATGGTGGAATTTTTCCATGAAATTGGTTGATATCCGCAACAAAAGTTTGTATGTTTGGAAGCTTATTGCCTATGTCAAGAGGAAAAGACCCACTAAGACGATTGCTTTGTAGACCTATATCTTCAAGAGCGGAAAGGTTGAGCAGCGAAGGAGGAAAAGAACCTTCCAGTTTATTATAGTCTAGACGAAGGGTCATTAGGGCACCAAGATATCCAAGGGAATGTGGTATTTGACCTGAAAGATTGTTTTGCGAAAGATCAAGGTTCGTGAGCACCTGAAGGCTGCCTAATGATTCCGGGATGCGCCCTGTGAGGCCATTTTGCTGAAGACTAAGAAACACTAGCGACGAGAGATTTCCCAACCAAGCAGGGATGCTTCCTTTGATGCTGTTCGCTCCTAGTTCAAGGACTAGAAGAGATGAAAGGTTCTGGAGAGGTGGTAGGCTCCCTGTTAGTTTGGCTGTAGGGATGCTCATATACTGGAGCGCCGAAAGGTTTGCAAGTGAAGCAGGAATGGAGCCTCCCAGCAGGTTATAACCCAGGCCTAGTCCAACAAGGTTAACAAGACCACCTATCTCCCGTGGGATCCCTCCAGATAGGTTGTTGAACTGCAGATTGAGCGTTCTTAGGTTTGCAAGGCTCCCGATCCCCGGCGGGATGCTTCCTGTCAGAGTGTTCTGGCCAAGACTGAGTACCTTGAGACCACTCAGCAGGCAGAGCTCCTGTGGTATTTCGCTGTGAAACCTGTTGCTGTACAGCAAAAGGTTCTCAAGACGGCTGCAGTTTGAAAGTGACGCCGGGATCCTCCCCTGGAAGGAGTTGTAGCTGAGGTTGAGGTGCCTGAGGTCAGGGAGGCTGCCGAGCTCCAGCGGGAGGACGCCGTGGAGGTGGTTGGCAGGGAGATGGAGCCGCCTCAGGTAGGTGAGGTTACCCAGTTCGGGCGGAACAGTGCCGCTGAGGCCGAGTGTCAGGCCCTGATATGTACCTGTCGTAGTTCAGTAAGCCACTAGTAACGATTCAGTTATCCAACGGCTAGGATCAAATCCGTGGCGATAGACTCATCTCGACCGTTGAGCGTTATTACCGTTGTAACAGTAGTAAACAGAGAGTTACTGTTCTTCCCGTTCGGGTTAAAACCCTCCCCTATAACTAGCCGGGTTGTGGCTGGATCGAATATGCTTTTGGGATGAATTCTCCTCAACGCCGTCATGGCTAATATACTGGAACCCTGGCGTTCCTCTTACTCATACGAGATCTGTCCAAATTCCTATACAAATTCATAGATAAATTCCCCAAATACTGTCCGGGTCCTAACAAATTGGTAATCAGAGCCTTCGATTCTTCGGCAAAAAATTTCTATAGCGGTGAATCCCACCCTTGTCCCACCCTCTTCTCTTCTTCGGCGACGGCGAAGAGGAATTTGGCGGAGTTGGTGGCGGGGCGCGGTCGGGTGGCGTTGGCGGCGGCGATCATTCGGACACAGATCGGCCGAGCGGGAGCGGTTGGTTGAGCACATCGCTCGATCGGTAAAATCCCGCGTCTCAGCTCCGATCCGTGTGTCAAGGAGGCGTGGATCGCGACGGCGGCAGGATCTGAGGTGAGATTCGGGTTCTGGTCTCTCCAGTGGTAAAATTCCTACCTCTCGCTTTAGATCAGGTGATGGGGCGCGCTAAGACGATCGATGATGCGGATCTTCAAGAGGTTCTCTCCTTGCGCGATGATTTCGGCGTTCTGCAACAAGATAACATCCAGATGCAGAACCAGGTGTCCAAACTGCAAGAGGGAGTTCAGGTTATTGGAGCTAAACAAGGGCAGATTTCAGCAACAGTGGGAACAGTCGAGAAAGTGGTTCTGGACTTGAGGAAGCAGCTATCTGCTATCAGTAATGTTCTGCAAACGCTGGTCAAATCATCCCCTACAGAACACCAACAGGACAACCCTTCCAGTTCTGCACCTGTGGTTCGATCTCCTACACTGCGTCAAGAACAAACAAAAGAGCAGGAAGAAAGAATAGAGCAATTGAGGAAACAACTAGCAATTGAAAAGGAGAAATCTAAACAGCTAGAGGAGATACAGCTACAGAACTTACCCCCCATCAGGACAAACAGAAATGCAGTTCCTCCAGGTTTTGTTCAACAAGGAAGAACTGATAATGCCAGTGCCATTGGAACTCCAGTTACTGCTAGAGACAGGGCAAACACACCTGCATTTAATCAGTACTTTCAACAGAACAGAGACAGGCAATTATGGCAAGGTTATTACAGAACCTATGAGCAGGATATGCAAGCTCAGTTTATGAAATCAGTGACTAAGGGTCCTGGGCTGGATTTTCCTAGATTTGCTGGGACAGATCCAGTAGGATGGATAAGACAATGTAATAAGTATTTTCAAATGGCTGGAGCTCCAGAGGAGTACAAAGTATCACTAGCTCAAATGTATATAGTAGATGAAGCAGATGTGTGGCTCAGGAGATCTGGTCTGCTGAAGAAACAGCTTACTTGGAAACAGTTTGGAGCTGAAGTGATTAAGAGATTTTCTGACAAGGGCTCTTATGACTTGACAGAAAAATTTAATTCAGTCAAACAGTTACATCATACTGTCACTGAATATACAAAAATCTTTGACGATTTGATGGCTGATGTGCAAGAGGAAAACCCTGAGTTGGGAGAGCTCTGGTTTGTCAGATGTTATGTCAATGGGCTAAGAGAAGGAATTAAATTCCAGCTTAGACCTTTCAGGCCACAAACATTAACAGATGCTTATTGCATGGCCAAGGATATAGAACCAAATCACCCACATGTAGCAGCTGTTGTTAAGAAACAAGGCACCACCTACAACAACTTCTACCAGAAATCCAGTGGAACAGTGCAGGCCAAGCACAGTGCTCTGGAACCACAACAGCAAGTTTCTGTCAGACAAGCTGAAACAACAGCTAACACTACACAAAAAAATCAGAAAAGTGGGAGAGTGCTGGAGGTGTGGAGATAAATGGATGCATGGACACAAATGCAAGTTAATTCCTGACATTCACTTGCTGCAACAGGACAATCCAGAACAAATTGTGATCGATCAAGAAGAAATACAACAACAAGAACAGCAAGAGAATACAGAGGAAGAAGAACAAGCAATGTTTATTTCTGCTCATGCAATTGGACATCAATTAGCAGTCCCAACTCCTACTGCTATAATCTATATAAATGGCAAGAGAGCAGTCGCTTTACTTGATTCTGGTAGTACATCCTCTTTCATTAACCAGGATTTTGCTGTTAAAGCAAACTGCCAGCTGTTACCTGTCAAGGGCAGAACAATAGCAGTGGCAGGGGGAGGAAAATTACTGTCTACAGCAGTGGTTCCAAACTGTGAATTCCAAATGGCAAAATTAAAGTTGACTCACAACTTCAGAGTGTTATCACTGCCAAGTCATGATGTTATCCTAGGTTATGATTGGATGACTGTAGTCAGTCCTGTTTCATTCAACATACCTGAGAAACAATTCAGTTTTACCAAGGAAGGAAAACAAACTGTAACTACTGCAGTTTTCAACAACTCTGACAATATAAAAGAAGTGCCAGCTGAGGAAATGAACAAGTTGTTGGATAAAGGAGTGGAAGGGTTTTTGTTACAAGTGCATAATATATTAATGGAAGCACCTGAAGGAACACCAACACCTCCTCAAATACAAAAACTGCTCTTGCAGTATGCTGATCTGTTTGAGGAACCCAAAGAATTACCACCCAAAAGAGCTCTAGACCATACTATTCCATTAGTCCCTGGTGCAACTCCTCCTCATGTGAGACCATACAGAGTTCCTCAACATCAGAAACAAGAAATGGAAGATCAAATCAGAAAGCTGCTAGCTGCACACCTCATAAGGCACAGTCAAAGCCCATATGCAGCTCCAGTTCTGCTAGTCAAGAAGAAAGACAGCTCCATGAGGCTGTGCACTGACTTTAGGAAACTAAATTCTATCACAGTAAAGAACAAGTTTCCAATACCAGTTATTGAAGATCTGCTGGATGAATTGCATGGAGCAAAATACTTTTCAAAAATTGATCTAAGATCAGGTTATCACCAAATAAGAATGTATCCTGAAGATATACAGAAAACTGCATTCAGGACTTATTTGGGGCACTTTGAATATTTAGTGATGCCTTTTGGTTTGTCAAATGCTCCAGGAACATTTCAAGCACTGATGAACAGTATATTTGGCCCATATCTCAGGAAATTTGTGCTTGTCTTCTTTGATGATATATTAATTTACAGCAAAAGTCTCCAAGAACACAAAGAACATTTGCAAATAGTGTTGCAATTACTGAAAGAGCACCAATTGTTTGCTAAAATGTCCAAGTGTGTTTTTGCTGTGCAACAAGTGGAGTATCTGGGACATATTATATCTGAGAAAGGAGTAGCAACTGATCCTAAGAAGATACTAGCTATTGCTGAGTGGCCAACACCAGATTCTGTTACTAAATTGAGAAGTTTCTTGGGCCTAGCTGGATACTATAGAAGATTTATCAAAGGGTATGGCATGATTTGCAGACCACTACATGATCTTCTCAAGAAAGGGCAGTTCTTATGGAAACAGGAACATGATCAAGCATTTGCACAACTGCAAAAAGCACTAACAACAGCTCCTATACTGGCACTACCAAACTTTTCTCTTCCATTTGTATTGGAGACAGATGCTTCAGGGAAAGGAATAGGAGCAGTTCTCATGCAGCAAGGCAGACCAATTGCATACTATAGCTCTTCTCTTTGCCCCAGGAATGCAGCACCGTCAACTTATGAAAAAGAAGCTCTTGCTATCTTGGAAGCACTTAAGAAGTGGAGGCACTATCTACTTGGAAATGAGTTAATCATTAAAACAGATCAGCAATCATTAAAGTTCATTACTGATCAAAAGATTACAGAAGGAGTACAACACAAACTAATGATGAAGCTTCTGGAATTTAATTTCAAAATTCAGTACAAGAAAGGAAGTGAAAATAGAGTTGCAGATGCTCTGTCAAGATTACTCCCAAGCTGCTTTGCTATGTCTGCTGTCACACCTGTATGGGCAGAAGACCTCATTTCCAGCTACCAAAATGATCCAGTGTCACAACAGTTAATGGAACAATTGCTTCTCAAACAACCATCTGCTGATTCTGAGTACACCATCCATGCTGGAATTATCAGATACAAGGGCAAAATACTGGTTGGAAATAATGCTGCCTTAAGAACTAAGTTAATTCAAGCATTACATAGTTCACCTGTGGGAGGACACTCAGGAGTGAGAGCCACATACCAGAGGATTAAGAATATATTTCATTGGCCTGGCCTCAAGCAAGAGGTAGAAAAATTCACTGCTGCCTGCCCTATCTGTCAGAGGGCAAAGCATGAACACTGCCTGCAGCCTAGTCTCCTGGATCCCCTGCCTGTGGCTGACATGGCTTGGCAGCATGTCACAATGGACTTCATTGAAGGTTTGCCCAATTCCCAGGGAAAGGAAGTCATAATGGTGGTTGTGGATAGGTTTACTAAATATGCTCATTTCATTCCACTGGCACACCCCTATTCTGTCTTAACTGTTGCTCAAGCATTTGTGGACCAGATCATTAGATTGCATGGGCCTCCTAAGTTGATCATCTCAGACAGAGACAGAATATTCACAAGTAAACTATGGAGAGATATCTTTCAGGCTTTGAAAGTGGAGCTGAGGTATAGCACAGCCTATCACCCACAAACTGACGGGCAGACAGAAAGAGTCAATCAGTGTTTAGAAACATATCTGAGGTGCATGACTACAAATGAACCAAAGAAATGGATGTCTTGGGTGCCCTTGGCAGAGTACTGGTACAATTCCACATATCACACTGCTTTGAAGATGTCCCCCTTTCAAGCTCTATATGGATTTCCTCCTCCTTTAATTAGTGAGCCAGCAATTCCTGGTCCAGAGGACACAGAAGCTCAAGAATTCCTCTCTTCTAAGCAACACATGTTGGAGCAAATCAAGGATAATTTGCACAAGGCACAACATAGAATGAAGCACTATGCTGATATGAAAAGAGTGGAAAGAACATTTGAAGTGGGAGACCTGGTATATCTGAAAATGGCACCATACAGGTTAGCTGCATTTGGGTTCAGAGGAGCTCTCAAACTACAAAACAAGTTCTATGGGCCGTTCATGATCAGTCAGAAAATTGTTCCATGTGCCGCCGGTTCCCGGGGAGGTCCAGTGCCACCACACGGCCGCGGCGGCGGCCACTCTGGCCACACGTCACGCCACGTCACTCGCACGTCGGAATGGAGCGGTTGCCCCACGACGACCGTGCAAGAGCTACGGATGAGTTGGCTGTCATGCCTGACATGAACGACATGAGCGCGAGGCGGTCGTCGGCTAGGGAACCGGCGGCGAGCCATGGGAGAAGGGTAAGCAAGGCGAGCATGAAGGACCTTGCGAGTTCCATTGTGTGGAGGAGACGTGTGGGCTTCTGAGGATGGTGTGCAACTGTGCACGCGGATGACAAAGAAGAAGATGAGCAGAACAGAAGAGAGGGGGGTTCCCTTCAACTAGCCCAAACACGCACAGTTACGTAGCAATCCATCTCAAAATCAAGTCAAACTATCAACGTACCCATCAGCCAACCAGCTTCCCTTTATCCCTTAATATCCATCAATAATAAAGCTTTATCACCTGCCACTTGTTTGACTACAAGGGATAATAGTTTTTTTTCTTAGAAAGAAGAGGAAGCTCGGTCAAGAAGCAAATATTCTGCTGCCCATAAGAGACGACTACACTGACCTGGCCTTATCAGCAAGGGCCTGGTTTATTGTAGAATCAATGCCTGATGGAATCTGGGTTTCATGCACCGGAAGGATTTCAAGCTTCAATGGCTTGACTCTCCTGCACTGAAGGGATCAAGCCTGTGAAACTTTTGAAAGATAAGACGCTTCTGAAACTGGCCTCTTGTCGCCTGCAACTCCTTCAAACATCTTCGATCTGCATGCAATTCACTGGCATCGCCTTTGAACATGAAATTCTAATGTGCATGACTGTAAATACACACAATTGAGATTCCGAGATCAATGAATGATCATTACTGCCATTAGAACGAGCCGTTAACGCGTCGTTGTCGCCACTCCCCTACTGGAGCCGGCTTGACCTTGTCGATGATAACCGGGAAGTCTTCGTGCACGTGCCGCTAAGGATTAGCGCCATGGAGCCGCATTCATCGCCGTTGAACCTTTGCATGGATCTGAAGCACCTGACAACAAATCTCGCCACGTGACGAGAAACCCTAACCTCACTGTCCCAATGAGACGATAGAAGTCTACGCCGGAGCTACGTAGATTACGTCCAGACAAGCAAACTCGAAGAGTATCGGAGCACGGAAGATGAGCTCGAAGAGGAAGCGCCGCCATCTGCCCGACCAGTACACCTGCGAGGACTAAAAAACTCTAACCTAAACTATTAATCGGGGTGAAGGCACCGAAAATCCCCTCCCCGTCACTGGCCGCAGAAGCGTCAGAGGGAAGGCGAATCCACGAGCTCGTCCGTGAAGTCTAGAAGGGAGAGTTTGCCGTAGCCACGTAAGGTTAGGAGAGGAAAACAAGAAGAAGTTTTATACGTCACTGAGCATGTGCCATAAAAGGCTTGTGATGATTTCACCATCTTGTCCCTGGTGGCAAGTGTTGGTCGATGACAATAGCTTCTCTGGTCGGGACATGGAGTATCTGTTCCCGAGCTCTGCTTCCGGATGAACAGTAAAATTGGAAAAAATAATAATAAGTAAAAGTATTCAAAACATTCTAATTTTTTTGGTAAACTTTAATTTCAGCACGAAATGACATTCTTGGAAGTCGTTGCAAAAAAAACAAAATCGATGTTCCAAAAATGCTAGTTTTGAAAACATTTAGGAGTGCTCTTTTTTTTGGTCATGCCTTCCACGAATGTCATTTCGAGTTGAAATTTTGCAAGCATACAAAACATTTGTCAAATTTTATCAGAAAAAATTCAGAATTTTTTGAACTTTCTTACTATTGTTTTTTATTTTACTGTTTATTAGGGAATTTGAGCTCGGGATTAGAATAGGGCTTTCACTGTCCGCCTATTCCTTATGGGCGAGAACATATCCAGTGATAGAAAGTGATTTGTGCATCCAATGCACCAAAGCTTTTGAGACCGTTAGACTTGCCAACTTTTGGTTTTCATTTTGATGAACTAAACTTAAGTAAGCTTGACAATATGACAAGTGTGGCAACGGAAGGCCTAGAACCAAACAGCCCCGAAGACTTTTGATCCTCAAACCAAACACACTCTTAACACATCTTTTAGAGGACACGCAGACACCATGACTGATTTTTTTTTTGAAAAAAAAGTTTTCATTTAAACACTGGACCCAGCAATATCACTGGCTACCAGAACAGAAACAAACTCCGGCACAAACTCACCCCAAACAACAGGGGCCTCGGCCAAACCATAACCATACCTCGCAAGAACATGCGCTACACTATTACACATACGACGACAATGCTGAAAATGAAAGCACTCAAAAGACATAAAACAGCGACACCATGACTGATTTTGATTCTTCTTTCAGAATCTATCAGCATCACAATTGCTAGTGACTTGATCAAGGCCTCGGGACAACGCGAGCACGGAGCGGATGCTTCATCACGGTGGTGAAATCCAGCTCCTCGGTCATGTCCACCTCCTGCCCCTCCACCGCCGGCAGCCACTCCAGCTCCCTCACGAGGCTGCCGACGAAGTACTCCACGTGCAGCATGCCAAGCGTGTATCCCGGGCACATCCTGCGGCCAGCACCGAAAGGCATCATCTTGATCTCCCTGCTCCCCGTGAGGTCCACGCCGTACCCCTCGCCGCCGTCCAAGAACCGCTCCGGTCGAAACTCCTTCGCTGCCGTCCACGCCGCCTCGTCGCGCCCGAAGTCGGCGACCAGGAAGTTGACCTCCGCGCCCTGGGCACCGCGTGCCCCCCGACCTCCGCGCCATCGCTCTGCACACCGTGCGGGAGGAGGAAGTGGCCCGGCGGATGCAGCCGGAGCCCCTCGAGCACCACGGCCTTTAGGTACGGCATCGACTGCAGGTCCCCGTCGTCGAGCTCTGGCTTGTCTCTGACCTCCTCGTACACCTTGGATTGCATGTCGGGGCGGTTCACCAGCTCCGCCATGATCCACTCTAGTGAGGTGACCGTTGTATCGGTGCCGCCGTTCAAAAACTCGGAGCAGAGGCAGACCGCCTCGGCGTCCGTGAGCGGGCGGCCGCCCTCCTCGGCCACGCGCAGCGCGAGGAGGGAGTCGGCGTAGCACGGAGGGCCGTCAGCGCCCCGCTCTCGCCTGGCGCGGATCAGCGGGAGGAAGATCTCGTCCTGCCTGCGGCCCACGGCCACGTACCCGTTCCACCGCCGCCGGAAGAGCCGCTTGGTGAGCGCCGGGAAGAAGGAGAAGATGGGGAAGCTGGTGATGGAGCGCAGGATCCGCAGCTGCAGCTCCTGGACCTCCTCGAGCGTCTCCGTCCCAAGCCTTGCGCCGAGGCTCATGTACACGAGCAGCTCGAACATGGCGCGCCGGAACGCCGGCCTCACCGCGACGTCATCGCCAGCGCCGCGCGCGCGGAGGAGGTCGCGGACGAGCGAGTCCCGCGCGCGCCGCCTCGCCGGCGCGTAGAGCGCGACGCGGGACGGGTGCAGGGCCTCGGCGGCGAGGTTGCGGCGGACCATGCGCCAGTAGGCGCCGTAGGGCGAGGTGCTGATGTCGCGGGCGCCGGAGGTGAAGAGCAGCCCGGGGTCGGAGAGCGGCGGGCGGTCGGCGAAGGTGGCGCCGCCCTGGACGAGCACGCGGTGCGCGAGGCGGCGGTCGGCGACGAAGACGAGCGTGCGGGAGAGGCGGACGGAGATGACGGGGCCGTAGCGCGCGTGCAGGTCGCGGAGGATCGGGCCGAGGTGGAAGACGGATCGCCGGAGTGCCAGGAACCTGGCCAGGAAGAGCAGCCCCGGCGGGCCGGGAGGGAGAGCCTTGCCTGTCCCCTTCTTCGGGCGCCCGTGACGGCCGTGCAGCAAGAAGAGGACCGAGGCGGCGAGGGCCAGGGAGAGGGCAATGAACAGGGGAAAGGATGACCAGGCGGTGGTGATGAGCTCCATTGTTCCAGCTCCCAGTTCTGACTGTGACTCGGTTTAGCTGCACTGTAGCATGCTGTACGGGATAAACGCCGAGCTTGTCCTTAAGTACACTCCTCCGGATTAAACTAAAGCGTACACTGGTTCCGGATCTTCATAATTTGCTCGTATAAAATTAGGTACTCCTACCAAAGTCGGGGATTGACTTAGTGATCCAGAGCTTAGTGGTCAAGATGCCAAGCAAGAAGATCGGATAACAACAAGCATTTTGTTCTTACTTCTTCTCACACGATAGCCGATCACTTAAACTAGTGGTAATTCGTCACCGTCTTTTACGTAACCTCGTGACCATTTCAGATTAAGATATCATAATTTATCTGTCACACGAGCGTACGTTGAAATTGCTCTCAGACTCTAGTTTCTTAACATTACCACGGACCGTGGCGGAGGACGAAACAAATTTAGGGCTCCTTTGATTCGAAGGAATTACATAGGATATTTGGATTTTTTTTCCTACGGCTGTTCTTTGGTTCAAATAATTAAATCCTATAGAATTTTTTCATGTGAAATCAAGTATATTATATTTCATTGGAAATCAAGCATCCACTCCAATCTTTTTTTATAATTTCTTTGTTTTTCCTATGACATCAAACACTCTATGCTAATCTTATAGGATTCAAATGGACATGCAACTCAAATCCTGTGTTTTTCCTATTCCTACGTGTTGGGGGGATATAACTACTAGTGTAACCCGCCCATGAGGGACCGGGTTACGCTATACGATTCATCATATGAAGCCCAATATCAAGCTTGAAGATGGCGGTTCAGTTAAGGGCCACAAGCCCAAAGGCGACTTAAGGCCCGTAGTGATAAACCGTCATAATAGCATGACTTGTATTGTAAGGCAATATTAACTAGTCACCGAGCCGGACACTGTTTATGAGCCGGCCGAGACTCTGTAGGCCGCGAGGCGTCAACCCGTGTATATAAGGGGACGACCCGCCGGCGGCTTAGGGCAAGTAACATCAAATCGAGAGCCAGGCATAGCGGATTCGCTCCCTGGTCATCGAAACCCTAGCAATTCCACCTCAACTGGATTAGGCTTTTACCTTCACCGCAAGGGGCCGAACCAGTATAACCCTCGTGTCCTTTGTCCCGCTTTAACCCCTTTAAGCTTCCTAGTTGCGATGGCTCCACGTCTAAGTCCTTTCACAAGGACGTCTGCCGTGACAATTCCACGACAGTTGGCGCCCACCGTGGGGCCAGCGCACGGTGGATTTGAGTTCTTGAAGGGCAGCTTCAAAGGTCTCAAGTGAAAGGATCGATATAGTTGACTAGAGGGGGGTTGAATAGGCAACTAACAATTTTTAGCTTTTCTTTACCAAATTAAACTTTGCATCAAAATAGGTTGTCTAGATATGCAACTAAGTGAGCAACCTATATGATGCAACGACAACAAGCACGCAAGCAAGTAAGAGATATAACACAAGTAAACTAGCGAAAGTAAAGGAACGAGATAACCAAGAGTGGAGCCGGTGGAGACGAGGATGTGTTACCGAAGTTCCTTCCTTTTGAGGGGAAGTACGTCTCCGTTGGAGCGGTGTGGAGGCACAATGCTCCCCAAGAAGCCACAAGGGCCACCGTATTCTCCTCACGCCCTCACACAATGCGAGATGCCGTGATTCCACTATTGGTGCCCTTGAAGGCGGCGACCGGACCTTTACAAACAAGGTTGGGGCAATCTCCACAACTTAATTGGAGGCTCCCAACGACACCACAAAGCTTCACCACAATGGGCTATGGCTCCGCGGTGACCTCAACCGTCTAGGGTGCTCAATCACCCAAGAGTAACAAGATCCGCTAGGGATAAGTGGGGGGAATCAAATTTCTCTTGGTGGAAGTGTAGATCGTGGCCTTCTCAACCAATCCCGAGCAAATCAACAAGTTTGATTGGCTAGGGAGAGAGATCGGGCGAAAATGGAGCTTGGAGCAACAATGGAGCTTTTGGGGGAAGAGGTGAGTCAACTTTGGGGAAGAAGACCCCTTTATATAGTGGGGGGAACAAACCAACCGTTACCCCCCTTCTGCCCCGAAGAGAGCGGTAGTACCGCTGTGCCAGCGGTACTACCGCTTGCCACAATAAGCGGTACTACCGCCCAAAAGCGCGGTACTACCGCTTGGCCCACAGCGGTACTACCGCGGAGGGAGGGCGGTACTACCGCACAGGAGCGGTACTACGGCCCCCCACAGCCGCGGCCAGTACCGTAAAACCCGACACGAAAAAGGAGCCCTCGAATCAAGGCGGTACTAGCATGAGACCACCGCGGTACTACGGCTTGGGGCCACTAGCGGTACTACTGCTCTGGAGCGGTACTACCGCGCCCAGAGCGGTACTACCGCTTGTGGTACCCAAGCGGTACTACCGCTCCGTCCCGCGGTACTACCGCTGGGACCAGAGATAGTACACACACGGGGCTACTAGCGGTACTACTGCTCTGGGCGGTACTACCGCTCCAGAGCGGTACTACCGCTTGTAGCACCCAAGCGGTACTACCGCTCTGGCCCGCGGTACTACCGCTGGGACCAGAGAGGGCACAAAGAAAGGAGAACCAAGCCCATCATCGAAACGGAAAGGCTCGGAGGGAGGGGCAAAGGAAGTGTACGTGATGATTCCGCCCTAGCCTTTCCAAAACGGACCCCCTCTTGATAGTACGGTGATCCCTATGAAACTAGTCCACCAAACTAATCCGAAAGGACTACACCGTCTTCGCTTTAAGCTCCGAGGGGAGGAAATCGTCTCGTGCCCAAAAGAATGAATCTCTGAAAAACACTCAACGCACACGATTAGTCCGCAAAAGCATTGTCATCAATCATCAAAACATCTTAGGGATAAATATGCCCTTACAATCTCCCCCTTTTTGGTGGATTGATGACAATACGGGATTTGCACAACTGGGAAAAACAAAGGACATAAGCAAAGCCCAAGTCTCTAAAATATAGACGGGCTCCCCCTAGATGTGTGCCATCAAGATAGGTGCTTTGAGCTGCACGACACACATACTAGGATCAACACTCCCCCTGTATTTTAGAGACCAACAACCTAAGCGAGAAACAAGATAGCAGGATATATAACATAATGAAGCATATAACTCATGAGATATCAAATGACTAGAGACAAAGATAAAGATATGATAATGATAGGGTAGCATATGTCTCACACCATATGACGCGAACTAAAGTCTTACTGAACACAAAACCAAGCAAAGCACAAGTTCCAAGCAAAGCACAAAGTAGCACATAACGAAAGCACAAAGGCAAAGACACACTCGCAACACGCAAATCCCTAAACTCTCTCCCCCTTTGGCATCGAGAGACCAAAAGGGGCAAAGAGCTAGCCTACGGCTCCAGGTGAGAGCATGCTGAGGATCTCGAACATCAGGACTCTGTGTGATCATCTGCACTGCCGTCCTCGCCCGGAAACTGCTCGGCATCTGAGTCGGTCCACGGACAGTGCTGCTGGATCCACTCCTCCTCCTCAGTAATCTGACCCTCTGAGCCGCTGGTGACTGTCGCACCCATCTGACGCATCAGCTCCTTGTGACGTCCTCTTGCCTTCTTCTCAGCCACATGAGTCATGTACTGACCATGAGACTCTAGGCAGAACAACTTCTTCATCTTGCGTTTGAGCTTCTTTGCCCAAGAGGGCTCTGCTGCAGAAGGCTCTGTCCCAGGAGGCACATACTCCTCATCATCATCACCGGCATCAGCCTCGTCCTCGGTCTCCATGGCAGCAGCAGAAGATGGAGCTCTAGATCTACCCCAATTATCCTTCTTCCTCAGACGCTTGATCTCATGAGAGACCAACTCTCCAGTTTCCAGCTGCTCCTCAGGATAGGTATGTCTCCAGGCCCTCTCAATAAGCAACATGATGAACGGGCCATAAATTGGGCACTTGCGCTCAGAAACAGCCGCCAGAAGCTCAGACCACATGACATGAGAGATGTCCAGAGACTCGCCCGTGTTTGCGTCCTTCTCACGCTGGCAGAAGAGAAGCATGTCCACCAGGTAAGAGTGTACCATGTCCAGATTCCCAATACGAGGGAAGAGAGTCTCGCGGAAGATGCGGTGAAGGATGTCCAGATAGGTAGACAACTCATAGGTTTCCTTCCTGGTCTCAGGGTGGACCTTCCGAGTACAGTAGGGCCAGAGGGCTTGCTTGTGAGTGGAGGTGACATTTTGGTGAGGACGAAAACCAACTGGAGTCTCGAGCCCTTGATCTTCCACCTCAAGCAGCCCCATGAAGGCCTGCCACTTGACAGCTAGCGCCTTTCCATTTGTCATCCAAGTCAGAGTCCTGTCTGCGTCAGTCCCTAGGTGAACAGTGGCAAAGAACTGTGCCAGCAAATCTGCATCAAAGTCCTTGTTGAACTGCATGATCCTGAGAATGTTCAACTGAGAGCACATCTGTAGGGCATCACCAAAGTACTCAAGGTCCTTCTCCATAGCATACGTGTTGATGGAATGAACATTGACAAAGAGATTCTTCTTAGCCTTGATCACATCAAAGTATGTGGCATACTGAAACCGGTTCCAGAACGGGCGGTTGACAAGATTGGGTTCTTGTTCTTCCTCATAAGGGTTGCGCCGACGCCTGTCCCAGAATTCCTTGCTAGACATCTCAGTCACTTTCTTGCCACTTGGCTTCGGTCGGCTGGCAATCTTCTTCTTGCGAGGAGGATTAGCACTTGAGGAAGCACCCCCTGCCGGCTGTGGAGCACTGGAAGAACCACCTGCAGTCTCAGATGAGCGGTACCGCTTCGACGTTGAACGCCCGGGGTTGACACGGCGGACTTGCTGCTCAGGATGTTCATCACCTGGAACCAAACACACGGACACAAGAAACAACCAGAAAGAACGATCAAAACCAAATAAACACAACAAAGATGGATCAACATGTGGTAGGAAACAATGGAACTGGGCATCCAGCGGTAGTACCGTGCCCGCTCAGCGGTAGTACCGCTTAACCACATAAGCGGTAGTACCGCTCCAGCGCTAGTACCGTGCCATATGGGCGGTAGTACCGCCCGAGATGGGGCACGGCGGATCCCTACTGCCGTGGTCAGATCTGGCACTACCGGGGATGCCAAATTCAAAAATAAACCTACCAAACATCAATCCAAAGAGTCTAGTTGCCTTCTCCAACCTACTCAAGCCTAGATTTGGCCAAAAATCTAGAGATGCAACTAGTATTGCCCCTAAAACGCGAGATCTGAAAACTAGACAATAAGAGAAGAGGAACGGGGGCAATACCGGCATCCATGGCAAGAGGACGAGGTGGGGATCGACTCCACCGAAGGAAATGGAGAGGAACAGTCCGGAGACGGAGGGCCGCCGGAGCCTTCCCGCGGCGAGATGGCGCTGGAGAGAGGAAGAGGAACCAGGGGACGAAGCAAATGGGTATGGGGTGGAGGAAACCACCCCTGCCCACGACTTAACCCCCTGGCCCCGCCCTCAGCGGTAGTACCGTGGTGAGGGGCGGTAGTACCGCTTAGCCGTATAAGCGGTAGTACCGCTCTGTGGAGCGGTAGTACCGCTCCAGCGGTAGTACCGCTCCTGCACAACGGTAGTACCGCCCAGCGCAACTCAAACCAGACTCAACACATATGGTGCAAAACGAAAGACGGGAAACAACGGCAAGAAGACCAACAAGAGCACTAGCAAGAGAACAAGAATCACACGCCTCTATACGAGAGGGCGGTGGCCGAGGCCACCTATGTTTGAGTCACTTGGTATGGCACCGCGAAGAATTATCCTTGGGCCCATGACCAAAGCTCGTCTTTGAAGCACAAGTACCATCAAAAATGGCTAATGTGAAAGAGTGAGATCAGTTTATGCATTGTGGGGGGAGGGAAAGTTCATTGAGAGAACAACACTCCCCCTACGTCCATGCCTACACCTAGACAAGAAAGCACAGTGAATGTGAGGGGTGTGCAAAGGTTCAAACCACATTGCTCGAATCAATGATATTTAGCTCATGCCTTAACTCGCGAAATCTTGCTTCATCCAATGGCTTCGTGAAAATATCTGCAAGGTTATCATGAGTGTTGACATAGTTGAGCTCGATCTCCCCTCGCCTAATATGATCCCGGATGAAGTGATACCGAATCTCAATATGCTTTGTCTTGAAGTGTTGCACCGGGTTGAGAGAAATCTTGATAGCACTTTCATTGTCACACCAAAGAGGCACTTTGTCACAAATGACACCGTAATCGTTTAAAGTTTGCCTCATCCATAAGAGTTGTGCACAACAACTTCCGGCCGCCACATACTCCGCTTCGGTGGACGAGAGAGACACACAACTTTGCTTTTTAGAAGACCAACTTACCAAAGAGCAACCAAGAAATTGGCACCCTCCAGAGGTGGACTTCCTATCCACTTTGTCTCCCGCCCAATCGGAGTCCGAATAACCTACAAGCTTGAAGTTTGCTCCTCTTGGGTACCATAGGCCAAAGTTTGGGGTATGAGCCAAATATCGAAAGATTCGCTTGACCGCCACAAAGTGGCTTTCCTTAGGTGCGGCTTGAAACCGTGCACATATTCCCACACTCAACATGATATCCGGTCTAGATGCACAAAGGTAAAGCAAGGATCCAATCATAGAGCGATATACCTTTTGATCCACCGCTTTACCATTGGGATCAATGTCAAGTTGGCACTTGGTGGGCATTGGAGTGGAAGCCGGCTTGACATCACTTAGCTTGAATCTCTTTAGCATGTCTTGAGTGTATTTGGCTTGGTTGATGAAGGTTCCTTCTCTTCTTTGTTTGATTTCGAATCCGAGAAAGAACTTCAACTCTCCCATCATAGACATCTTGAACTTTGAGGTCATGAGAGCGGCAAATTCTTCATTGAAAGCTTTGTTAGGGGAACCAAAAATAATATCATCAACATATAGTTGGCACACAAACAACTCCCCTTTGACCTTCTTAGTAAAAAGAGTCGGGTCGATTTTCCCGATTTCGAATCCACGATCTTGTAACAACTCCGTAAGATGCTCATACCACGCACGTGGGGCTTGTTTAAGGCCATAGAGTGCCTTGTGGAGTTGATACACATGATCGGGGAAATAGGGATCTTCGAACCCGGGGGGTTGTTTGACATATACCAACTCATTTATGGGACCATTAAGAAAATCACTCTTCACATCCATTTGTTGCAAAGTGAAATTATGATGAGAAGCATAAGCAATCAACAAACGAATAGATTCAAGGCGAGCAACGGGGGCAAAGGTTTCACCGTAGTCGATACCCTCGACTTGGGAGTAGCCTTGTGCCACCAAACGAGCCTTGTTGCGAACAATGATTTCATGAGCGTCTTGCTTGTTCTTGAATATCCACTTGGTTCCAATGACATTATGATTCCCGGTTGGCCTTGGCACTAACTTCCACACTTGGTTATGTTCGAAGTTGTTGAGTTCTTCATGCATGGCGTTGAGCCAATCCGGGTCCTCAAGCGCTTCATAAACCTTTTGGGGTTCGACACAAGAAACAAACGCATGATGTTCACAATAGTTTGCTAATTGTCTACGAGTGCTTACCCCCTTTCTTAGGCTTCCAACCACATTCTCCATGAGATGACCTTTGGTGGTGAGCTTGGAAGCGATCTTAGCGGCACGACGCTCCAATTCCTCCTCGGAAGTGAAGTGAGGAGGGGTTACTTGATCATCTTGAGCGTCGTCTTGAGCTTGTTCTTGATCTTGAACTAGCTCGAGGGGAAGAACTTGACCTTGGGCATCATTTGGTGGATCACCACCATCTTGAGGTTGATCTTGCCCTTGATCTTGTTCATGAGGTTGAGGGCCTTCACTTTGTTCTTCGGAAGCGTGTGGGTCTTGGGTTGGTGATGGCTCCACTTGAGTGGAGCATTGTCCTTCTCCTTCGGCCACAAGGGGTTCCTCAATGGGTAGGATATATCCAATGCCCATTCTTCTTATGGCTTGGGGAGGAATTTCATCACCTACATCACAAGTACCACTTTGCTCCACTTGGGAGCCGTTATTTTCATCAAACTCCACGTTACACGTCTCCTCAATAAGTCCCGTGGACTTATTGAGAACACGGTAAGCATGGGAGTTTGTAGCATAACCAACAAATATGCCCTCATGAGCTCTAGTCTCAAATTTAGACAAACGAACACCTTTCTTGAGAATGAAACACTTACACCCGAACACCCGAAAGTACTTGAGGTTGGGCTTGTTACCGGTGAGGATCTCATATGGAGTCTTGTTCAAGCCTTTGCGAAGATAGAGCCGATTTGAAGCATGACACGCGGTGTTGATGGCTTCGGCCCAAAAGTTGTATGGAGACTTGAACTCCGCCATCATGGTCCTTGCCGCATCCATCAACGTCCGATTCTTCCTCTCCGCAACACCATTTTGTTGAGGGGTGTAAGGTGCGGAATATTGATGCTTGATCCCCTCATCACTAAGAAACTCATCCAAGGTGTAGTTCTTGAACTCGGTGCCGTTGTCACTTCTTATTGTCAAGATCTTTGCATTGTGTTGACGTTGGGCTTCATTTGCAAAGTCAATGACTGTTTGTTGGGTCTCACTCTTCCTCTTGAAGAAATACACCCACGTGTATCTAGAATAATCATCCACAATTACCAAGCAGTACTTTCTACCCCCAAGACTATCAAAGGATGGAGGCCCAAAGAGATCCAAATGAAGGAGCTCCAACGGCCTCTTCGAGTAAATAAGAGTCGTGGGAGGGTGAGCCTTCTCATGAAGCTTTCCTTCGATACAAGCACTGCAAGCACGATCTTTGGCAAAACTAACGTTCGTTAGTCCACGGACATGGTCCCCCTTGAGAAGACTTTGCAAAGATCTCATATTGACATGGGCTAAACGGCGATGCCAAAGCCATCCCACGTCAACTTTAGCCATTAGGCATGTCGCGGTCTTAGTGGGTTGCTCCGAAAAGTTAATCACATAGAGACCGTTCTCGACATGCCCAACAAAGGCTACTTTAAGAGTCTTGCTCCACAAGAGGGCCACGGTATCAATATCAAAGAAGGTGGCAAAGCCCATGATAGCAAGTTGACGAACGGAAAGTAAATTGTATGCAAGGGACTCAACTAGCATGACCTTCTCGATCGTGAGATCATGAGAAATGACAACTTTGCCGAGTCCCAATACCTTAGAAGACGAGGCATCACCCCACTCGACATTGGTGGGCATAGATGGAATCTTGTGCACGTCCACCACCAAGTCCTTGCTTCCGGTCATATGATTTGTAGCTCCACTATCGAGCAACCATGATCCCCCACCGGAAGCAAACACCTACAAGAGATCAATGCTTGGTTTTAGGTACCCATTTTGTAATGGGTCCTTTGATGTTAGCAACAAGGGTCTTAGGAACCCAAATGGACCATTCAATGTACTCATGAGGAGAACCAACAAATTTGGCATAAACATGCCCATCACTAGCACGACATAACACATAAGAAGGATTAAAGTCGCCGGCTTTGTTGGAAGGAGTGGGATTGCTCTTCTTGACACCGCCACCCTTCGCATTGTTCTTCTTCTCCTTGGAAGCACCCTCTCCCTCCTTCACAAAAGTTTGCTTGAGAGGGGGAGGTCGCTTGGTCTTGTCATTCTTCTTCTTGTTCTTGGGATTGGGTGCGAACCCAATCCCCTCCTTGGCCACAACTTCCTTTTGATTGCTCAAGAGGTCGTTGAGGTTCTTCTCACCTTGTATGCATGACATAAGGCCTTTCTCAAGTTGCTCCTTCAACTTAGCATTCTCCTCAACAAGATGCACATGCTCACAACACGGGTTAGTAGCATTTGCATTATCAATTAACACCATATGAGGAAAGGTGGCTTTCTCCTTTGTTAGCTTCACTTGGAGTTGATCATGAGACTCCTTGAGGCTAGCATGAACACCCTTCAAGACTTTGTGAGCCTTGTCGAGAATGCCAAACTCCTCTTTGAGTCTAGCAAGATCAACCCCAAGTTTTGCCTTCTCGGAGTTTAGCACACGAGACTCAACAAGAGCATGATCAAGATCTTCCTTTAACTTAGCATGATCATCGTTGTATGACTCCTCAAGAGCCAAACGAAGACCACGCTCTTCATCAAGAGCATTGGAAAGATCCGAAATCTCATCGGCATAGTCACGACTATGCCCCTCCATCTTAGAGATGGTATCTTCGTGAGCCTCGATCATGTCATTGGCTTCACCAAGTTGTTCCAAGAGAGCAACGAAGTGCTTCTTGGATTTACCCTTGAGTTTACCCATAAAGATCTCAAACTCATTTTCCTCCACATTTGTCCCCTCATGTTCATCAATGCTATCCGTCGAAGAAGGATGATTAATGACGGTAGTTTTGATGTTGGAGGTTACCTTATTGGTGGCTTTAGCCATGAGGCACTTGGCGGTGATGTTCTCATTGGGTGAGTCGAAGAGAGACACCCGTGGAGTCTTCGCAATGGCAACGGAGGCCATGGCAACCGACTCACTATCTTCATCATCGTCATCATCCTCATTGTACTCTTCTTGAACCACCAACGCCTTGGGAGGAGTCTTCTTGGTGAAGTTGCTCTTGTTGGGGAACGACTTGGCCTTGTCTTTTCTAATGAGCTTGCCACCATTGTCTTCCCTCTTCTCGTAAGGGCACTCCGCAACAAAGTGGCTCACATTGCCACAATTGAAGCAAGTCCTCATCCGTTGCTTGCCCATTGCGCCACTTGAGTTGCTTTTGTTGAAGTTTGGCCTTGTGTTCTTCTTGCCAAAATTGCCTTGAAGCAAGAGCCATGTGTTCATGATAGGCATACTTCGTATCTTCGAGGTTGCCCTCCTCTTCTTCCTCTTCATCCTCTTCCTCCATAGTAACCTTGGCCTTTAGAGCAAGGTTGGGCTTCTTTACTCTTTGAGAGCGAAGAACCGCATTGTCGGCGGTCTTGTCCAAGATGCTCATAGCAACAAACTCATCCAACACTTCACTTGATGACAAGGTGTGGAAGTCCGGCCTTTGACGAATTACAGAGGACATGGCTTTGTGGTAGGGCATCATTGCCTTGAGGAATTTGCGCTTGATCCAATTGTCATCCGTGTCCTTACTTCCATGATCTCGGAGAGAGACCGCGAGTTTGGTTACTCTCCGAAAAAGCTCATGAGGTTCTTCATCTTCTTTCATTGCAAACTCGTCGGCTTCATCTTGCACCACTTCATAGTTGGAGCGTTGAATGCTTGCGCTTCCCCGATAGAGGGAAACAACTTGGAGCCAAGCATCTTTGGCCACGGTGTAAGGCCGGAGATGAGGAAGATCTTCGGGTGGAATTGCTTCTTGGATGATGAAGAGAGCATTCTCATTGAATTGATGATCCACAACTTCTCTAGGAGTGAAGTTACTTCGGTCATGCGGATAAAAACCTTCTTCAATGATTCTCCAAAGGTTAGTGTTCAAATGATTTAAATGACGCTTAAAACGATAGACCCAAGAATCAAAATCTACACTCTTCTCAATCTTAGGGGCCGGGCCGGCATGATTCAAATGAGTGGAAGGGAGCGGTCCACCATAGACAGGTGGAGGTTCCACATGGGCAAAGATGCCGGTCCCATTTTTATCACTAGAACAAGGAGCCTTCTCGCTCAAAGCTTCCCCCTTGTCGGAGGTAGCATCCGTCACCTTGTTAGCGGGATCACCCACTTTCAACGGTGCGGTGGTAAGTTTAAGTCCTTCTAAGAATTTATTCAACATGCTTTCGACCTTGGTCGTCATGGAGGTTTTCAATGTGTCCAACGCCACATTGAATTCCTCACGAGAGACCGTGGTTCCCCCATCTCCCGTAGACGAGACTGGATTCTCACCGGAGTGCTCCTCCGCACCGTCTACGACGTCAACCATACTCTTTGGACGGTAAAGTCCTTAATAAAGAGACGAGGCTCTGATACCAATTGAAAGGATCAATATAGTTGACTAGAGGGGGGGTGAATAGGCAACTAACAATTTTTAGCTTTTCTTTACCAAATTAAACTTTGCATCAAAATAGGTTGTCTAGATATGCAACTAAGTGAGCAACCTATATGATGCAACGACAACAAGCACGCAAGCAAGTAAGAGATATAACACAAGTAAACTAGCGAAAGTAAAGGAACGAGATAACCAAGAGTGGAGCCGGTGGAGACGAGGATGTGTTACCGAAGTTCCTTCCCTTTGAGGGGAAGTACGTCTCCGTTGGAGCGGTGTGGAGGCACAATGCTCCCCAAGAAGCCACAAGGGCCACCGTATTCTCCTCACGCCCTCACACAATGCGAGATGCCGTGATTCCACTATTGGTGCCCTTGAAGGCGGCGACCGGACCTTTACAAACAAGGTTGGGGCAATCTCCACAACTTAATTGGAGGCTCCCAACGACACCACAAAGCTTCACCATAATGGGCTATGGCTCCGCGGTGACCTCAACCGTCTAGGGTGCTCAATCACCCAAGAGTAACAAGATCCGCTAGGGATAAGTGGGGGGAATCAAATTTCTCTTGGTGGAAGTGTAGATCGTGGCCTTCTCAACCAATCCCGAGCAAATCAACAAGTTTGATTGGCTAGGGAGAGAGATCGGGCGAAAATGGAGCTTGGAGCAACAATGGAGCTTTTGGGGGAAGAGGTGAGTCAACTTTGGGGAAGAAGACCCCTTTATATAGTGGGGGGAACAAACCAACCGTTACCCCCCTTCTGCCCCGAAGAGAGCGGTAGTACCGCTGTGCCAGCGGTACTACCGCTTGCCACAATAAGCGGTACTACCGCCCAAAAGCGCGGTACTACCGCTTGGCCCACAGCGGTACTACCGCGGAGGGAGGGCGGTACTACCGCACAGGAGCGGTACTACGGCCCCCCACAGCCGCGGCCAGTACCGTAAAACCCGACACGAAAAAGGAGCCCTCGAATCGAGGCGGTACTAGCACGAGACCACCGCGGTACTACGGCTTGGGGCCACTAGCGGTACTACTGCTCTGGAGCGGTACTACCGCGCCCAGAGCGGTACTACCGCTTGTGGTACCCAAGCGGTACTACCGCTCTGTCCCGCGGTACTACCGCTGGGACCAGAGATAGTACACACACGGGGCTACTAGCGGTACTACTGCTCTGGGCGGTACTACCGCTCCAGAGCGGTACTACCGCTTGTAGCACCCAAGCGGTACTACCGCTCTGGCCCGCGGTACTACCGCTGGGACCAGAGAGGGCACAAAGAAAGGAGAACCAAGCCCATCATCGAAACAGAAAGGCTCGGAGGGAGGGGCAAAGGAAGTGTACGTGATGATTCCGCCCTAGCCTTTCCAAAACGGACCCCCTCTTGATAGTACGGTGATCCCTATGAAACTAGTCCACCAAACTAATCCGAAAGGACTACACCGTCTTCGCTTTAAGCTCCGAGGGGAGGAAATCGTCTCATGCCCAAAAGAATGAATCTCTGAAAAACACTCAACGCACACGATTAGTCCGCAAAAGCATTGTCATCAATCACCAAAACATCTTAGGGATAAATATGCCCTTACATCAAGGGATACGTTGTGGGCCGGATGACCAAGAGTCGTCGCGGCAAGCTCTACATCGACGACGCCGGCTGGGGCCCTGACGCCGGCTCAATTGAGTACGGGTACCGGGTCCCTTTCGGCGGAATCCACGTCTTCATCGGCCGGATTGGCGAGCCGGGCCCTGAGCCGGACATCTGCACCGACATCATCGAGACAGCTCAGCATGCGAGACCCGCTTGGGCTCAGCCCGCCATGAAGCGTGCCTTCGTGGGTTGCATCCACGGAGGGGAATTTTATGAAGGATCCGTGGATGGTGGTGAGACGGCCGTCTACTCTGATGGTGAGTCGTCCACTGGTGAGACGGATTCGTTATACCAATTACAAGATGGTGGGCTTGGGGGCTGTTCCGATGGCAGCAGTATTCCAGACCCCTTTGAGCCGCCGAGCAGAGTAGGGATCTTCATGGCTGGCACTCAACCCAGTCAAAACTCTACGGCTGCGGCAGCAATAACTTCCGGGTCAGGAGCGGCCGGGGCAGGAGGCCCTGTGCGCCCGCCGGCTCAGGTGCTGATTGATCTCATGGACAGATTGACGACCCTGTTAACCGCCATAGTTATTCCGGCGGATCAAGCTGGGCATGATGCAGAGGTAGCACGGGTACGTGAGGAGGTAGCCCGAGCCAAAGAAGCCCTAGCAGCTGAGGACACCAGATTGGCCGCAGAACGGGCGGCTTTGGATGCTCGAGCTCAGCAGATCCAGTCAGAGGCTTTCCAGCTTACGATGAGTCTGAATGCGTCTAATGAGGTGATGAGGAGGAGGTACCAGAAGGCTAAATCCCGTCTGCCTCCGGTTTATGATCCTCGGAATCTCTTCAGCACACCCGGAGCCGGCCCTAGTAACCCCCCGGAGGCAAACCGGTTTATAACACCCGGAGCGGGGGCGCCGGTTCAGCCCCGAGTGATGGAACCTCCTCACATGAATACTGCCCCGCCTCGCTACATACCAACACCACGGGTCATTTTTCGAACCCTTTGGAGAACCTGATCGCTGCGTCGGCGTGTTTGGCGGCTCTCCCAGTGGATGGCGACTCTCCAACAGCAGTTGAGATGCGAAGGGTCAGAGAACTTCTTCAGACGGCTCTGGCGCAGCAGGAGGCTTATTCTTATAGTCGAGACAGGATTCATTCGACTCCTCGCCCAAGCCGGAGCCCGAGTTACAGCAGGCATATGGATTCGGAGGCCTTATCAAGCAACGCCCAGCACCGTAACCAGCCAGGTGGGCATAATCCGATACAGGACAAGATACATCAAGAGGCTGAGCGGGCGGCTCAGCAGGCGGCTCAGCAGGTGGCTCAGCAGGCGGGTCACCAAACCTTCCCGGATTATCCGACGACCTCTATTGAGGCAGGCTGGCCATAAGAACGGTGTTCCTTGTTTAGTGCCGGCTCTGCGTAATGAGCGTTTTCCCAAGGATTTCAAGGGACCTCGAAAGGTGCCAAATTACACAGCCGATTTACAGCCTGGGGCGTGGATTGAAAGCTATGAGATGGCCATGGAATTGTTGGAGGTCAGTGATGCGGCAATGGCCAAGTACTTCATCATGATGTTGAATGGAACGGCCCGCACTTGGCTGAAGGGGCTTCCACCTAACTCCATTGGTTCATGGGCAGAGTTAAAAGCCCGGTTTATTCAGAACTTCAAGGACACATGCAAGCAGCCCATGTCAATTGTAGATTTAACTAATTGCAAGCAAGAGGAAGGTGAGTCCACGACCCATTGGGTGCGCCGGCTCTGCGGTCTTAATGTTGGAGAAAAATTGCCGATTTGAACCTCTGAAACAGAAGCTGGGGCGGCTCAAGCGTGATTGTAATGACATGGGCCAGCTGATGGCGGCTCTAGTCAAATACGCCGATTCTGATAGTACCAAGGATCCCGCGTCTGATGAAGAGAAGACAGGGAAGGGAAAGAAGAACGGCAATGGAAAGGGTCATCAGCATAACCCGGCAAGTCAGGGAAGCAATAAACGTAAGGCCGACGGTAACCCGAAGTTTGTGGCTAACACCAATTCACAGGGTAACAATCAACGACGCAAGGGGAGGCCGCCCCCTCGGTCTGGTGGGTCAGGTCCTACTCTTGAACAATTGCTCAATGAGCCTTGTCCAAGACACGGCACTCGGGAAAGGCCAGCCACTCACCTATGGAAAGATTGCACGATCATGAAGGCTTTCAAAAATTCTAACATGTTCGACAACAACCATGGGCCTGGTGGTGGCTCAGGTGGGGGCGGTTTTCATGGCTCGGGTGGCGGCTCAAGTTCCGGCTTTCAAGGAAATCAAGGTGGTTATAATCAACAGTCTGGCCAGGGAGGTCAGCAACAGCAGCAATCGGGTTATCGGAGCAATCCAAAGCAGCTGAATAGCGGACAGTATCATGTGTTCACCACTAGTCTGTGCAAACGAGACCAGAAGCTTCACAAAAGGGCTGTGAACGATGTTGAGCTGGCAGTCCCTCGTGTTGGAAATATGCCCTAGAGGCAATAATAAAATGGTTATTATTATATTTCCTTGTTCATGATAATTGTCTATTGTTCATGCTATAATTGTGTTATCCGGAAATCGTAATACATGTGTGAATACATAGACCACAACATGTCCCTAGTGAGCCTCTAGTTGACTAGCTCGTTGATCAACAGATAGTCATGGTTTCCTGACTATGGACATTGGATGTCATTGATAACGGGATCACATCATTAGGAGAATGATGTGATGGACAAGACCCAATCCTAAGCATAGCACAAGATCGTGTAGTTCGTTTGCTAGAGCTTTTCCAAATGTCAAGTATCATTTCCTTAGACCATGAGATTGTGCAACTCCCGGATACCATAGGAGTGCTTTGGGTGTGCCAAACGTCACAACGTAACTGGGTGGCTATAAAGGTGCACTATGGGTATCTCCGAAAGTGTCTGTTGGGTTGGCACGAATCGAGACTGGGATTTGTCACTCCGTATGACGGAGAGGTATCTCTGGGCCCACTCGGTAATGCATCATCATAATGAGCTCAATGTGACCAAGTGTTTGGTCACGGGATCATGCATTACGGTACGAGTAAAGTGACTTGCCGGTAACGAGATTGAACAAGGCATTGGGATACCGACGATCGAATCTCGGGCAAGTAACGTACCGATTGACAAAGGGAATTGTATACGGGATTGATTGAATCCTCGACATCGTGGTTCATCCAATGAGATCATCGTGGAACATGTGTGAGCCAACATGGGTATCCAGATCCCGCTGTTGGTTATTGACCGGAGAGTTGTCTCGGTCATGTCTGCATGTCTCCCGAACCCGTAGGGTCTACACACTTAAGGTTCGGTGACGCTAGAGTTGTAGAGATATTAGTATGCGGTTAACCGAAAGTTGTTCGGAGTCCCGGATGAGATCCCAGACGTCACGAGGAGTTCCAGAATGGTCCGGAGGTAAAGATTTATATATGGGAAGTCCTATTTTGGCCATCGGAAAATGTTCGGGATTTTTCGGTATTGTACCGGGAAGGTTCTAGAAGGTTCCGAAGTGAGGCCCAGCTGCATGGGGGGACCCACATGAACGTGGGTAGTGGGGGCAAGGCCCCACACCCCTGGTCAAGGTGCACCAAGATCCCACCTTAGAAGGAATAAGATCATATCCCGAAGGGATAAGATCAAGATCCCTAAAAAAGGGGGATAACAATCGGTGGGGAAGGGAAATGATGGGATTTCTTTCCCCCACCTTTGCCAACGCCCCAATGGACTTGGAGGGCAAGAAACCAGGCCCCTCCACCCCTATATATAGTGGGGAGGCGCATGGGAGCAGCACCCCAAGCCCTGGCGCCTCCCTCCCTCCCGTGACACCTCTTCCTCCCCGCTTGTGCTTGGCGAAGCCCTGCCGGGATCCCGCTACTTCCACCACCACGCCGTCGTGCTCCTGGATCTCCATCAACTTCTCCTCCCCCTTGCTGGATCAAGAAGGAGGAGACGTCCCCGCTCCGTACGTGTGTTGAACGCGGAGGTGCCGTCCGTTCGGCGCTAGGATCATCGGTGATTTGGATCACGACGAGTACGACTCCATCAACCCCGTTCTCTTGAACGCTTCCGCGCGCGATCTACAAGGGTATGTAGATGCACTCCCCTCTCTCTCGTTGCTAGATGACTCCATAGATTGATCTTGGTGGTACGTAGAAAATTTTAAATTTCTGCTACGATCCCCAACACCTCATTATTTGAGGTGGTCAGAGCAGCCCATTGTATGGAGCAGGGAAGATCATCCTCCCCGAGTTGACAATCCGGGTCAGTTGGCTTTGGTGGTGGCACCTCAAGTTGGTGGATATAAATTCACTAAAGTACCCATGGATGGAGGCAGCAACATCAACATCCTCTATTATGAAACCTTCCATCGTATGGGGTTGATTGATAAAAATATTAAGACATGCAACACTGTTTTTCATGGAGTGGTGCCTGGTAAGTCAGCATACCCAGTGGGTAAGATTGAATTGGAGGTGGCCTTCGGAGATGGGCATGACTCTAGGGCTGAGAAATTAACCTTTGAAGTGGTCAAGATCAAGAGCCCGTATCACGCTCTATTTGGACGGCCGGCTTATGCCAAGTTCATGGCGCGGCCGTGTTATGTTTACTTGCAGCTCAAGATGCCGGGTCACAAGGGTACCATCACGGTACATGGGAGTCGGAAGATAGCCCTAGAATGTGAGGAAGGCGACGTTGCTTATGCTGAATCTGTCTGTGCAGCAGAGGAGTTGAAGTTTTATAAAGATAATGTTGACCCGGCAGACATGACGTCTCTGAAGAAGCCAACCACGGAACACGAGCCGGTGATGAAATTTAAGTCGGCCGACGACACCAAGCTTGTTGATTTCGTTCCAGGTGACTCATCTAAGCAATTCAGTATCAGTGCCAATCTGGATCCCAAATAGGAAAGCGTGCTCATCGAGTTCATCCGTGAGAACCGGGACATCTTTGCATGGAAACCTTCTGACATGCCGGGTGTACCGAGAGAACTCGTTGAGCACACTCTCAATATTGATCCAAAGTTTAAGCCGGTCAGGCAGTTTCTTCGGTGGTTTAACGAGGAGAGGCGCAAAGCTATCGGTGAGGAGGTGGCCCGACTCTTGGCGGCCGGGTTTATTGTTGAAGTTTTTCACCCGGAGTGGTTGGCTAACCCGGTGCTTGTACTTAAAAAGAACGGCACCTGGCGCATGTGTGTGGATTACACAGACTTAAACAAGGCTTGTCCGGCCGATCCTTTCGCTCTCCCCCGTAGATCAGATCATTGATGCTACGGCGGGTTGTGAGCGTTTGAGTTTCTTGGATGCTTATTCTGGTTATCATCAGATCAAGATGGCAGTTAAGGACCAGGAGAAGACGGCTTTCATCACTCCGTTTGGAGCCTTCTGTTATGTGTCTATGCCTTTTGGGCTTAAAAGTGCCCAGGCGACGGTATCAACGATGTGTGCAGAACTGTCTCCATAATCAGATTTGGCGTAATGTTCATGCTTATGTGGATGATATTGTGGTGAAGTCCAGAGAGAAGGAGACCTTGATAGATGATCTGAAGGAAACCTTTGATAATATTCGGGTCTACAAAATGATGCTTAACCCGGCCAAATGTGTGTTTGGCGTGCTAGCAGGTAAGCTTTTGGGTTTTCTGGTTTCTAACAGAGGCATTGAGGCTAACCCGGAGAAGATCAAGGCAATCACCTCTTTGGCTAAGCCGGCGTGCATCAATGATGTTCAGCGACTGGCGGGTCGTATCACTACTTTAAGCCGGTTCATAAGCCGGTTAGGTGAGAAGGCCATACTGCTGTATCAGATGATGAAGAAAACAGACAACTTTGTCTGGAGTGATGCCGCTAACGCTGCTTTTGAAGATTTGAAGAGACAGTTATCTGAGCCGCCGGTCCTTGCGGCTCCCATTGATAAGGAACCCTTATTGTTGTATGTGGCTGCTCACTCACGTGCTATCAGTGTTGCAATTGTGGTGGAGCGCAAAGAGGCTGGCAAGGAGCATCCGGTTCAACGGCCGGTTTACTACATCAGTGAGGTGCTTATTGAGTCTAAGCAAAGATATCCACATTGGCAGAAACTCGTTTATGGGGTGTTCATGGCGAGCCGGAAGCTTAAGCAATACTTCCAGGGTCACCCCATCACTGTAGTAAGTTCTGCTCCTTTGGGAGACATCATTCAGAATAGAGAGGCCATAGGACGAGTCGCCAAGTGGGCCATTGAACTTGGGCCTCATGGCTTAAAGTATGTACCACGCACTGCTATTAAGTCTCAAGCACTGGTGGACTTCATCAATGATTGGACAGAGCTGCAGACGCCTGAGGAAAAGCCGGACAACACATATTGGACTATTCACTTTGATGGGTCTAGGCAATTGGAGGGCTCGGGGGCTGGAGTTGTTTTAGCTTCCCCTCGAGGTGAAATTTTTTGTTATGTGCTCCGGTTGATGTTTCCCTGTACTAACAATGCAGCTGAGTATGAGGCCTTGCTCCATGGTCTTCGGATGGCTAAGGAGATGAACTTAAGCCGGGTAAGGTGCTTCGGCGACTCAGATTTGGTGGCTCAACAGGTGTCAGGCAAGTGGGATTCTAAGGATCCTCTCATGGCGGCTTATCGCCGTGAAGTTGATGCTATCGCTGGACACTTCAAAGGTATCAAGTGGAGCATATTGATCGAAGAAAGAATGAGGCGGCTGATGCTTTAAGCCGGCTGGGATCTCAGCGTAAGCCGGTGCCACCTAACACTTTCTTAGATATTCTGCATAGCCCTTCTGTTAAGTTACCCAAAGAGGAAGACTTAGCTGTCCCAGACCTAGAAGCGCAATTGGTGGCGGCTCTTCACGTAATCCCAGATTGGACAGTGCCATATTTGGCTTACATGACCCGGGGCGAGTTTCCTGAGGACGAGACCTTGGCTAGACAAATCGTCCGGCGGTCTAAGTCGATGACTATTGTTAATGGTGAGTTGCATCATCGTAGTGTTACTGGGGCGTTTCAACGCTGTGTTTCGCCTGAGGAGGGTCAAGAAATCCTTCGTGAGATCCATGAAGGTGACTGTGGTCATCATGCCGGTTCTAAATCTCTTGTGGCCAAGGCTTTCCGTCATGGTTTTTATTGGCTGACGGCTCATGCTGATGCGGAGGATCTGGTCAGTAAATGTGATGCTTGCCAGAATTCTCACGACGAGCTCATGTGCCGGCTCAAGAATTGAGGATGATTCCAATTACTTGGTCGTTTGCAGTCTGGGGGCTTGACATGGTTGGGCCTTTCAAAAGGTCCAAGGATAAAAAGACACACCTTCTGGTGGCGGTTGATAAATTCACGAAGTGGGTTGAGGCAAAGCCGGCCAGTAAGTGTGATGCAGCCACGGCGGTTCAATTCATGAAAAAGGTGATCTTTCATTTTGGCTTTCCACACAGCATCATAACTGACAATGGTACTAATCTGTCTAAAGGTGCCATGGAAGAGTTCTGTCAACGTGAGCATATCCGGCTCTATGTTTCATCAGTAGCTCATCCTCAATCCAATGGTCAAGCTGAAAGAGCTAATCAGGAGATCTTGAAAGGCATTAAGCCCCGGCTCATGGTCCCCTTATAGCGGACGCCGGGTTGTTGGGTGGAGGAGTTGCCTTCTGTGATATGGAGCATCAATACTACGCCTAACAGGTCTACGGGTTATACGCCTTTCTTCATGGTTTATGGAGCAGAGGCAGTTCTACCAAGCGACATTCGTCATGACTCGCCCCGTGTGGCGGCTTACGTTGAAGCTAATAACGAACAAGTCCGTCAGGATGCACTTGACTTGTTGGATGAGAAGCGTGACTTAGCAGCAGCCCGCTCGGCGATTTACCAACAGGACCTGGGTCATTATCACAACCGCCGGGTTAAGTCCAGAACCTTTCAAGAAGGTGACCTAGTGCTCCGGCTCATCCAGGATCAGTCTGATGCGCACAAGTTATCCCCGCCTTGGGAAGGGCCTTTTGTGGTCAGTAAGAATTTACGCAACGGGTCATATTACCTCATCGATGTTCGAGAGCACAAAGACTCACGTAAGTCGGAGGAAGAGACCCACCGGCCATGGAATATCGCTCATCTTCGGCCTTACTACACCTGAGCCGCCGGCTCTCCTGATGTACATATTTTGACGATGTATATATTATGAAAAGTAATAAAGCAGGACCTCTGTCCTTTTCATCCTCAAAGATTTATATGTCCTCATTATTGTATCTTTAAATAACCAACAGGGAACTGATCATATTTGAATCTGGCTCTCCTTTTGGTCCGGCTCATGATTATATTGGAATCTAGCCGTTAAATATCATGATCACTAGGGGGCTTCCTGTTCAAACATAGGTCGGATTCGAACCAAAGAGAACATAGTTGTCGATACCCTTTTGATTGGCACGCTGCCAAACCTACTAGGGGGCTTCTTGATCGTATCCGAATCAGCATCATTAAACAACCCTCAAGGTCATTTGGGGGCTTCTTGTTCAAACATAGGTCGTATTCGAACCGAAGAGAACATAGCCGTCGGTACCCTCTTGATCGGCAACGCCAAAGCCACTGGGGGCTATATGATCATATTCGAATCTTAGCTTAACCCCTTTGGAACGGTTTTCTGATCGTATTCGAATCAGAAGCCTCAAAACTTTGTTTGTTTCCTGTAAGTTTTTTGCAATCATAATTTTTTGACTTCGTCTTGAGACTTTTTGATCATATTTGGGAGCGTCTAATGAGTGGCTTCTATTTAACCCGACTTGGCCTTCGTCAATAAGTCGCCAGTATATAACAAATGAGTGGAAGTACCAGCTCTACAAGATTGGGTTGTCACCCTTACTGTTCGGGTCATATAAACCGGCAGCATAAATCAAAGGATCACAGGTATGATGTTATGGTTATATTTCAAAGATATAATTGATAGCCGGCTTATCTATGACTCTTGATCATATTCCGGGTTATATGTAAGATATATGACCCGCCATGCGGTAAGCCGCCAAGGGACTTGTGATTTGTTTTTCTATGCAGGACAGTTAAAAAGCTTTTTTAAACATAAGGGAAACGGATGATCAACACAATATGGAGGAATATAAGATGGCGGCTTAAACAGTGTTGAGCGCCAGACACGTGCACGATGGCACGACAAAACCAAGTGTTTTTTCTACCCCATTACATGACTCCCCGAGTCCAAATGATAAAACATTGTTTTTTAGCAAAGCGTAAATATGAGCCGCCAGATGGATCAATTGTGTTGTTGGCCTAAAGCTTCCGGATCATCCCTTTCCGCTCCTCCATCTTGTTCCCTGTCCTGGAAGGTTGATGATGACCAGTCAATGCCACTCAAACCTTCAAATTCAGCTTCATCATCAATTAATCCGGCCGGGTCAACTTCGGGGGCGAAGGTATGCTTACGAATTGGAGGGATCAGGCTGGTCACTTCATAATGTGGCGTTGGAATCCTCCGGTTTTCAGCGTCATAACCCGGATGATACTTGGTAAGATCCGTGTCATTAGCAATCAGGGTGGCCACAGGGCAGATTTCCTTAACACAAGTGGTGAAGTCCTCCTGTCCAAACGGTGTGCCATCCTCTTTTAAGCTTGGATACCCGATGGCGATGTCGGCCGAGTCTAGCTCCAGTAGCCACGCCTTGGCCCGGCTTAATGCAGTTACGGCTCCGGCTCTCGCAGAAGATCGCCTTAGTTCATTAAACCGCTGAGGTAACACAGCAAGCCGCTTTAATACATCTGACAGGAGGGTGGGAACTTCATTTGACAGGGCCACTGCGGCTAAGGCACGCTGGGACCTGGTGTAAAGTTGCTCCACCAGTGTGTAAACCGCCTTCAGTTTTATCAGCATGCTCTGGTTAAGGTTTGAGCTCCTGGGGCCTGCGTTACGATGTCAGATGAGTTGACAACAATTGGTATGCTTATTATGAAGATTTAAATACTTAACACTTGCAGAGTAACTTACCAAAGATTGCTGAGACCATCTGAGATACATGGCGTTTTAAACCGGATAATTCGGCAATTGTTTTTGCAAGAGCCGCCTCTGCCTTCTCAGCCCGATTGATCAAGGTGATCTTTTCATCAGCCCAGGCCTTCTTATCGGATTCAAAGCCTTTTTCAGTTTCTCTTGTTCAGATATACTGAATTCAAACTTGGAGTTGGCTTTTTGGGTCTCAATCTCCTGTACTTCCAGGCGATTCTTCAAGTCAGATATTTCCGATTCAAATTGACTAATGGTGGCCTGCACAAATGCCGGGTTAAAGTCAGGATTATCATAATGCCACATTAAAGTCCCAAGCCTCTTTGCAAGCAATGACACTTGGCACTTGGGGGCTAATGTGTGTTCAAGAAATCTGCTTACAGTAGCGGTTCATAAAAGTAAGTCCCAAGCACTTTGCAAGCAAAGATACTTGGCACTTGGGGGCTAATGCATATTGCTGTTACAAGAACTTTTCGATTTAAACATGATAGGGACTGGTTTAAACATACCGTTTAAGCCGGCCCTTGGGGGCTGCAGGATAAGCCAGACTTCTTACATATATTGCTAAGCTGGTCTTAAGTCTACAGCATATTTCATCATAAGCAATAGACTTGGGGGCTGGTGTGGTAAGGATAAATAAAGTACAGCAAGAAGAGTTATACCTCAGATTTTTGGTGCATCTGCTTCACCATGTCAATTTCCATGTCACGGCTGTTATGCACTTGGCTCATATAGCCAGAGAAGATTTCTCCAATACTCATGTGAGTATAATCAGTGACATCCAGTTTAGCCCTGCGGCGTTCCAGAAGTTCTTCCTTGGCGGAGCACTTGGCCAGCACGGTTGGTCTTCCCGGTTCAACAAAGCCGGTCTTGATGATTTCGACATCGGGGTCATCTGTCTTGGCCAGGCTAGGGTTCTCCAGGTTTTCAGAACCATCAATGGCTTGCTTGACAGGCGGATCAGCAGTAGGCGTCAGAATATCGTGGGCTGGTTCAGGCGGCGGCTCATGAGTGGAGGTGTCAGGAGCAGCTGTTCCGAGCTCCGGTTCATTTAAGATCGGCTCTTCGGCCGGCTTGTTCTTCTTCGCCCTTTTGCTGGGCTTTGCTTGACCACTGCATAAAATCAAAAGGCCAGTAAAAATACAACAAGTTGAACTAAGCACAGGTTAAGTAGGTTATCATTACCCTGGAGCGGTTTTGAAAGCCGGCAAATTGGACTGCATTGATTCGCCAGAGGAAGGTGAAGTTCCCTGATAATTTGAGTCAGAAGAATTGAGCGGTTGATGAGTGAGACCCGCCAAAGGATAAAACGAATGTAAATCAGAGATGACCTCGGTCCGGCATTTTCTTGTTACATCGGGTAAGCCGGAGGAGAGTTCCGCATCTTTACTGGTCTGGGTCTGCCTCCGGCTCTCATGAATCTGTCGCTTCAAAAGAAATTGAGGATCTTGGTAAGCTAAAGGATGTGAAAATCTTACTTTCCGGGTTACTCTTCGGACTTTCTATCTTGGCAAAGGCTCGGAGTCGGAGGAAATTATAGTTACCTCTTCAACCGCTGCATGACTTGCTCCTGTATCCTCCTGATGATAATCAGTGTTAATAAGATATTTAAAAAAAGGAGCCTAAAGAATCAAGAGCTACCTCTGACTCAAAGGTATCCTCTAGTCGAAACATGTCTGAGGCACTGGGTTTATGTCCTTTCTTCTCGGCGGCGGCTCTCCTGGCGTCTTCCTTAGCTTTTCTGGCCTTCTTTGCAGCCTCATGATCATAGTTGGCTTTCCAAAAATCGTTAGTGGCCTGTGAATTTCAACAAGAGTTTTGAGTAAAGGTAAAATCTCAAAAGATGAGAGTATAAAATAAAAAGGCTTAAGTTACTAGCTTACCGCTGGAGCCGGGTTAGCTTTGCAGAAAGGGCTCAAGCCTACTTTGCCACAATCTGCCAGGCTCTCATTCAGAAGTGTTTTTGTCCTATCATCAATGACGTCATCAGGTAAATCGTTAGAGCTGTGCCGTAGAGGATCATCCTTCTGGCCTGTATAGTCGCACATCAAACCAGGGCGGCGGATCAATGGAATAACCCGCCAGGCAAGCCAAACCAGGACCAAATCAATGCCATTCAAGCCATTCCCGAGAAGAGCCTTGACTTTACTCATGGTGGGGGCAAGTTTCTGACGTTCAGCAGCTGACAGCTTATCTGGTAGAGGATGAGTGGACTCGAGGCGCAGGGCACGAAAGCCAGGCAGAGGGTTCTCATCAGCCGGAGAAGTATCTTGACAGTAAAACCACGTCTGGTTCCAGTCTTTAGGGTGACTCGGTGGTTCGGCATACGGGAAAAGACAGTCTCTCCGTCGCTGGATTGAAATCCCACCAAGTTCCAAGCTAGGCCCATTGGCACGTTCATTCTGCGGGTTCAAATAAAATAATTCCCTGAAGAGCAGCAAGTTGGGTTCTTCTCCAAGGTACACCTCACAGAACACTTGGAAATTGCAAATGTTAGATACAGAGTTGGGACCGATATCTTGAGGTCGGAGATCGAAAAAGTGCAGGACATCTCTAAAAAACTTTGAGCCGGGTGGAGAAAAGCCCCGGTTCATGTGATCAGTAAAGACGATGACTTCCCCCTCTTTGGGTTGAGGTTTTTCCTCTGTTGGATCAGGAGCACGATAGGACATGACTTCCTTCTTTGGCAGATAGCCGGTCCTCACAAAATCAGCAAGGGTGCTTTCTGTGACGATGGATTTGACCCAATTGCATGTAACGGGTGATTTGGGCGCTTCGGGCGGCATTTTAAAGATGGAAGCCCACGACAAAATAAAAATTTCCGGTTCAAATTTAAGCCGGAGAGAAATACTTCAAATCATACTCAAGATGGCGGCTTATAAGAGGGGCCTAATGGCGTATGGTTAGTTATGTCAGATTGTTTAAGCCGCCATGAGCAGTTACAGTTATTTAAGCCACCGGGCGTGGTTGAAGTTATTTATTGAGCATCTCAAATTAAAGCCGGTGGTGTGAGTCGCCATGACCAGGTGGGTCTAACAAATACAGATTTTGCCTAAGTGTTGTACAAACAAGTTTCACAGATTGCAGCTATTATTTTGGATCAAACGGCTGTTCACAAGAGAAAATATTCTAGACCTAAAAATCTAGTACAGATGAGCTCGTGAGTTCTGATGAGACCTCTGAACTAGAAAAAGGGATCTACTAGCATCTGAAATGGATGCGAAACAACTACCGCATGTGTTTAGTACTTTTTGGCTCAGAAGAGGCTGCGGTGGAGGAACTACGAAGAAACTGTGATGAACTATGAAGAACACAGAGGAACTTGAAAACCCTAATGCGGATATGAGGTGCGGGAAGGCGAAGACTTACGGCTGCAGATCTACTGCGGAGGGTCGCCGCCGTTCTCTGGTCTGATTCAGGTTGATGCAGCGGCCGAGGTCGAGGAAGACGAGGTGCTCTGCGGCGGTGGCGGAGCTCGAGTGATAGTAGGGTTGCGAGAGGAAGAAGACGAGGAAAGGGGAGAATGAGGAAAGACCTGGTCGTGCCTATTTATAAGGGAAGGCTGGAAAGTGGGCGCGAAAAACGAGGAGGCCGAAAATATGATTATCCAACTGCAAATACGCCTCGATTTTCGGGATGGTCATTAAGATAAAAGATCCATTGAGATACGTTGGGCAAAACATGCATTAATGGCAGATGACGTCATGGCGGGTCACCATAAATCCGAAGGATGACGTCATGGCGTGTTACAGAATTTTGCACAGGTAGAAGGCAGAAGACTTTTTCTTAAGTATTGAAGATTGACATGAACCAGTTCAAATCAATCTGGGGCCTAATGTTGGGGATATAACTACTAGTGTAACCCGCCCAGGAGGGGCCGGGTTACGCTATATCGATTCATCATATGAAGCCTAATATCAAGCTTGAAGATGGCGGTTCAGTTAAGGGCCACAAGCCCAAAGGCGACTTAAGGCCCGTAGTGATAAACCACCATAATAGCATGACTTGTATTGTAAGGCAAGATTAACTAGTCACCGAGCCGGACACTGTTTATGAGCCGGCCGGGACTCTGTAGGCCGCGAGGCGTCAACCCGTGTATATAAGGGGACGACCCGCCGGCGGCTTAGGGCAAGTAACATCAAATCGAGAGCCAGACATAGCGGATTCGCTCCCTGGTCATCGAAACCCTAGCAATTCCACCTCAACTGGATTAGGCTTTTACCTTCACCGCAAGGGGCCGAACCAGTATAACCCTCGTGTCCTTTGTCCCGCTTTAACCCCTTTAAGCTTCCTAGTTGCGATGGCTCCACGTCTAAGTCCTTTCACAAGGACATCTGCCGTGACAATTCCATGATGCTACGTTTTGAAAATCCTGCAGATCAAAGAGGGCCTTAAGATGGGGTGGACACGGCGCCGCGCCGGCCACTGGCAACGCTGCGCCGCCGGTGCTCACCTACCGCCTACGCAAGAGGTGGAGCAAGCCTGAGGAGAAAAAATAAATTAAAATAGGCAGAAGTGGAATAATTTTGCGAGAGGGAAGTTTTGGCACCCATGAGCATGTGCTCCTGGGTTTTAAAATATGTTTTAAATGTATTTTGAAACGTCACAAAATTCTGACAAAAAGTTTTGTGTGTATACCTCAACATTATACGTGCTCATGAAGTCGCTTTGCAAAAAACTGACAATTTTGTGTCGCATGTAGAAAAGAAAAAATTATGTGGTAAAAAGGGGCTTTCCACGAGACCTTTTAATGTCGTTTTTACACAGGCCATAAAAATGTCGATTTTCGCACATATAATGTCAAGATGTGCGCACCATATTGTATATATTTTGAAATATTTTTTACCCGTGCAGGAGCATATGAACATACTAATAAAGCTTAATTTCTTAATAAATTTATAATTCAAACACAATGCTTAACTATCCGGCAAAAAAGTGTTTCAATTTAGTTCAACAGTACATATAGAAACACATATACGGACTGTGCACACAAAACAAATTTTTCATTCACGAGAAAGCCTGAAGCAGGCGACCATATGAGAACCCTAGCCGCCACCGTTTCCTATCCCTCTTGCCACTGCTACCGCATCACTGGGCAAAGCCCGCCCGACGCCGGCAGCAGCAGGGAGGACTTGATCTGGGGCGGACTGCTAAGAAGGTGCTGGAGGCTGCTGTGGACGGCGAAGGAGATGAGCACTCGCGTGGAGGTCTTCATCAGGTGGTGCTCGGCGGCGGCATTGGTGAAGCCAGCGGCGGCCGAAGGGCCAGCATGGCATTTTTCAATGGTGACCTTGCTTGTCTAGGCCAGCAGAGAGGGAGACGCCGGTGCACGCTCCCGGACGGCGGCGAGCTTGAACTCATATTCAGATCTGGTGTGCACTGGCACGGGCAATTTGTTTCATGATTTCTTTTAAAAAGTCTTCGTGTTTGGCTTGGGACGACGAGGCTACACCAGTGTACGAATAATATTCTCCCCGCCCTACCGTCGTTTCGTTGGTGAGATTATCACCGACGGAGGGCGTGGAGCTGTCTCTTCGAAGGGTCTTCCGGGATCCGGTCGGTTTAGGTTTCTGGCGAATCCATTTTGACTCGGCCGGCTTCGTGGTCTTTGGAGTTTCTACATGCCTTTATTGGCGTTTTCTTCTCTGGGGTAGTGGATTCCTCTTCTGTTGATGGAAGGAGACACTCCCTCACAGAACAAATATGCGTGTACATGCTATAGCTCGTGTAAGTATTCATTGCCGCGCATGCAATGTACTCTCGACTGAGAGGCTCTTCCCATGTCCTATTAAGGCATTGTCATTTCATACTTTTGTGCAAGCCCTTGTAGGAGGGACAGATGATGGTCACGGAGAGGTCTTCGAGGTTGTCCTTCTCACATGGCTTCTTGCTGCTGTTGGCGATCGTGTAGAGTGCTTGTATGTTGATGAGGGTCGACACATGCAAGTCAGAGTTCATGAGCACCTCAAGGTTGTCAGAGGTGTCTACGACTGAGAAGGTGTAGTGCTGATTCCTGAGGAACTCGAATAGCTTGCCATAATTCTTGTTGGTTCTGCAAGGTGGTAGAGCAGGACATGGTTGCTCATGCATAGTTGTGCGATGGTGACGTCGCGGCGAGCTATAGTGTACTCCAGGTCGAGCCCCACGACCTTGTACTGCTCCTCCGACAACCACTCCTCAAATTTGGCGATGCTATGGTAGGCCGCGTCAGGGTTGCTGGTGTATTTGGTTTGGTGTTTAACTTCTTGCTTGGGTGGGCATTTACGGTGTACTCATCGTCGAACTCAACGTGATGGGCTTCTACGGCTGTCATAGGAAAGGTTACCCATAGCTTTATTTCGTGCCTTTTTGTTTATTTATTTAGCGGGGTTGTTCTTAGTAGGTTGGCGGAGGGGGGGGGGGGCGACTGGTGGTGTGAGCGGGAGTAAATTGCATAAAACCACCACTTTGAGGGCTAGGTTTGCAAAAAACACTAGGATACAGATTCGCTGCAGAAAGCACCACGTCTTGCGTAATTCTTTTGCAAAAACCACTGATCGGCGGATCGAGCCGCGTTAAGTGGGTTTATCACAGGTGGGGCCGTTTTCTGCTTATGTGGCAAAACACTTTAGGCTTAATGCGAAAAAGCCCCCCAGATTCCTCTCCCTACTTCCCAGGTTCTTCCCAGGCCCATCCCGATCCCAACCGCCGTCGCCCCTCCCGACCCCGACCACCGTCGCCCCTCCCGACCCCGGCCACCACCCGTCCCGACCCCGGACGAGGCAGAGGCCCATCCTCTCCGTGGCTGCATCGAGGGCAAGGCAGAGGACGCTGCTCGTGGCCCCCGCCGCCGCCTGGAGCGGTCTTCCGCCATGCGCCATCGTCGGAGCTGGCGAGGATCCCCCGCCCCTTCCTCCCCCGGCCGCCGTCGTCGTGCCCCCAACTGGATCGGGGCACATCGGCCTTCACTATCCCTGCCCCGCAGCGGATCCGGCAGGAATGCCCCGACCAGCTCGGTGTGGTGAGTGCGTGGGGCTACAGCGGGAGGGCGACGACCGGAGCAGCAGGGGCAGCCTGCCGTTCCTCGACACTCCGGTGACCACGACGATGGCCAGCACATAAGGGAGCACGACGGGAGCGGTGTCCTCGAGCCACCGCCAGAACACCTCCATGGCCGGGACGAGCTCGTGGGCCTTGCTCGCGGCCGTGGCAACGCACTGGACGAGCGGCCAAAAGCCGGCGACAGCTTTTTGTACCCACCGCCGGCGACAGCAGATCGAGGCTGATGCCGACAACGGGGGTCTGCACGCGCCACCAATCTGCTGCAGAACGAGAAGCGGGGGCTAATTGCGTTTTTCATTTTTGATTTAGGGGTGTCTATGTAAAATTCTAGGGTCTAGTTTGTAATTTTAGATTAAAACCCATCTGGCACAAAAAGTTCTGCCACGTAGGCAAAAAACAGGCCCCACCTGTCATAAACTCACTTAACAGAGCCAAATCCGCCGGTCAGTGGTTTTTCCAAAAGAATTACGCAAGACGTGGTGCTTTCTGGAGCGAATCTGTATCCTAGTGTTTTTCACAAACCTAGCCCTCAAAGTGGTGGTTTTATGCAATTTACTCTGTGAGCGGAGACTTTGGGAAGGAGGGGGTTCTTTATAGGAGCTTGTGCGGCATCATAATCAAGAGCAAACTATGCTTCGTCGAACTGACATCAATATGGAAAATGAGAAATGAAAAAAAGACAAAAAAAAGTTACACAAATCTCCGCGTAAAATCAAACATAAAAGAAGTTAGATAAAGCTCATCTAGTTGAGAATTAGAAAATTTTGTATTTACAGCCTCTACTCGGGCAAAATCCGAGCAGGTAGGAAGGAAAACAAAAGCAGATAAACGCTCGAAAGTAGGATGGGCCCACTTCACAGACCGATGGTGGGATCCACTTTTTGTGTAAATTCAAATGCCAAATAAGTTTGGGTAAGGCTTTGTTATGTTTGGACTTTTTTGAAGAGCAACTCTGTTCATTGATTTGTTCAAGAAATTATACCGCGTCCCATTGAATGGACACAACCCCACCGGGCACTGGCCAGATAGTAGCAGATCGACGGATAGATAGGGAGGAAGAAGCAGCCGGGCACGTACCCAAGGAGCGAACCCGCCCAATTGATGTTTCATTCTAGTATCGATAAGGAGGGAGAGAGAGGGAGGGAAGGAGAGGGAGAGAGAGAGAGAGAAGGAGAGAGATAGGGAGAGAGGGAGATGCCTACTAGATCGAAAGATGATAACAGACTTTGGACGTTGCAGTCTCGCCCAGATGGTGTGTTCTAACCTGCCTGCCAGGTCTTTGGAAGTTGCGCCTGGTCAGGTGACATATTCTGAAATTTTCGCACGGCCTTAGGACATTGCGGCTGCATGTCTCGTTGGTTGGGTTGTCCCCTAGCCAGTGAATCGTCTGGTCGGTTTGTTTGGTATTCCTTCTTCTTGTGTGCTTTTGGTGGGGGTGCACAGTTTCAATGGTTTAGGTCATTTGCCATGGGAAATGCGGTCGGGATTTTTATTGATCCGGTCATTAGGTTACCCTAGTTGGTTAACGAAGTACACGAGCAACGATCATGGTTGTCTATTAAGGGGGGAAGAGAAGATGCCTACTAGATCGAATGATGGTAATAGACTTTGGATGCTCCAGTCTCGCCCAGATGGTGTGTTCTGACCTGCCTGCCCGATCTTTGGAAGTTGCGCCTAGTCAGATGGCATGTTTTGGAATTTTTGCCCGACCTAAGGACGTTGCCGCTACACATTCTCGCTGGTTGGGTTGTCCCCTGACCTATGGATCGTCTGGTCGGTTCATTTGATCGTCCTTCTGCTCATGTGCTTTTGGTGGGGTGTGCATGGTTCCAATGGTTCAGGTCATTTGTCGTGGGGAATGCGGTCAGACTTTTCATAGATCTGGTCGTTGGGTTACCCTGGCCAGGCCAGTCGGTGAAGTACATGGGCAGCGATCATCGTTGTCTATCATTGGTAAATATACAAGGTTGTTACAAATGCAATACGAATATAATCACTTGCATGAATTCACAAGAAACATCCTTCAAATGGTTCATTTAATTTCTGGGTTGTTGTTTTTCTTTCGCGATTATTGTATGAGGAAAGTCTGAAGGATCAAAAAAAAAATTCCTAGAGTACATTCACCTACTGAAGCAAATGACATATGTGTCGACAAAGAAAGCTATGAGAATGATCATCGTCAATTAAATATCAACATAGTACGAACATAATCATTTGCAAACAGTTGAGAGAAAAAAACCTTCAAATAGTTCGCTTAACTTCCAACGTGGATTTGGTCTCTGCACTAATTGGCGCAATGGGTAATCTATCAAAAAACAAATTGCCAAAGAAGTAGGGCAAATTCGGAGTGAAAAGTCTGGGTAGAGATCCCAAGATGTGTGAAAGCACAAGTGCTCCCTTGGTGGTTGTGGTAATTAATGTCAACATATCTTCTGTTGGACTAATAGTTTTATCTAGTATATTTCAGACAAGTTCAACAGTGACATGGCAAGGACAAGAGGCTTGTGGGCCCCTTCAAAATGCTAAGGACATGGATTGGCAAAAGCTCAAGACTACATTTTTGGTTAAGTGATCCAAGATCACATTGAGTCCATAGGAAAGTCAATACTATTAAAAGGGGATGAGGTGTTGCTTAATGATCTATTTGGTCAAGTGCTTAGTGATATTGATCCAAAACCCTCAACCACTTTCTCTATCCAAATCTTTCCAAACCCTACATTCCAACTAGGCCCCACCAAAATTTCCATATCCAGAGCCTCCGAGTTCATCTGGACACATCCACAGCCAGACCCTAACAAATCGGATCCACCGATATGCTTCTCGGTCCCATCGGTTTTGCCTGCCAAACCTTTTGTAACCTTGTTGCAATTATTTCTGTCCCACCGAGATTGCAATCAGTCCAACCGAGTCGGCGTGCCAACCTTTCTGTTGCCTTATTTCTTCAGTTCGGTCCTACGAGTTGATGCAATCGGTCCCACCGAAACGAGGCTTGCCCTAACCATTGCACATAGGTTCATCCGAGATGTTCCAGTCGGTCCAATCGAGATTCCTAACATGCGTATCTTTTACACAGGTCGGTGCCACCGAGATTTCTGATTGCTGCCACCGAGTTGGGTCAAAAGTGTGTAATGGTTGGATTTTGTGTGGAGGTTATTTATACCCCTCCACCCCTCTTACCTAGTAAGAGAGCCATCATAACGGGCCTACACTTCCACTACTCATTTTCTGAGAGAGAACCACCTACTCAAGTGTTGAGATCAAGAGATTCCATTCCTACCATTTGAACCTTGATTTCTAGCCTCCCCAAGTTGCTTTCCACTCAAATCCTTCTTCCACCATAGTCAAATCTGAGAGAGAGAGAGAGAGAGTTGAGTGTTGGGGAGACTATCATTTGAAGCACAAGAGCAAGGAGTTCATCATCAACACACCGTCTATTACCTTTTGGAGAGTGGTGTCTCCTAGATTAGTTAGATGTCTCTTGGGAGCCTCCAACATGACGTGGAGTTGAACCAAGAAGTTTGTAAGGGCAAGGAGATCGCCTACTTCATGAAGATCTACCCGAGTGAGGCAAGTCCTTCGTGGACAATGTCCATGTTGGGATAGACAAGTGCTTATTCGTGGACGCTTCATGGGTGGAGCCCTCCGTGGACTCACGCAGCCGTTACCTGATAACCCACAAGTATAGGGGATCACAACAATTTTTCGAGGGTAGAGTATTCAACCCAAATTTATTGATTCGACACAAGGGGAGCCAAAGAATATTCGCGAGTATTAGCAGTTGTTGTCAATTCAACCACACCTGAAAGACTTAATATCTGCAGCAAAGTATTTAGTAGCAAAGTGGTATGATAGTAACGGTAACAGTGGCAATAGTAGCAGTAGCAGTTTTATAGTGATTGTAACAGTAGTAGCAAAGAAAGTAACTTAGCAAAGATCAATATGTGAAAAGCTCATAGGCATTGGATCAACAATGGATAATTGTGTTGGATAATATTCATCATGTAGCAGTCATAACCTAGGATGGCACAAAGCTAGCTCCAATTCATCAATGTAATGTAGGCATGTATTTCATATATAGTCATACATGCTTATGGAAAAGAACTTGCATGGCATCTTTTGTCCTACCCTCCATAAGGAAACTAAGGGATATTAAAGCCTCCTTTTAATAGAAAACCGGAACAAAGCATTAGCACTTAGTGAATACATGAACTCCTCAAACTACGGTAATCACCAGAAAGAATCCCAATTATTGTCACCTCGGGGTATGCGGATCATAACTTGTAATAGGTGTCTACAACTTGCAAGATAGGATCAAGAACACACATATATTCATGAACATAATAGGTTCAGATCTAAAATCATGGCACTCGGGCCCTAGTGACAAGCATTAAGCATAGCAAAGTCATAGCAACATCAATCTTAGAACATAGTGGATACTAGGGATCAAACCCTAACAAAATAACCCGATTACATGATAAATCTCATCCAACCCATCACCGTCCAACAAGCCTGCGATGGAATTACTCACTCCTGGCGGTGAGCAGGTGATGGAGGAAGGTTGATGATGATGACGGCGTCGATTTCCCCTCTCCGGAGCCCCAAACGGACTCCAGATCAGCCCTCCCGATGAAGAACAAGAGGCGGCGGTGGCCCCGTATTGTAAAATGCGATGAATCCTTCTCTCTGATTTTTTTCTCCGTGAATAGGTATATATGGAGTTGGAGTTAGGGTTGCCGGAGCTCTAGGGGGCCCACAAGCCTGGTAGGCGCGCTCTGGGGGTAGGCGCGCCCCCAGAGCTTGTGGCTCCTGGTTGGCCCCCCTCTGGTATATTTTTCCGCCAGTATTTTTATATATTTCCCAAAAATTCTTCGTAAATTTTCAGGTCAATCCGAGAACTTTGATTTCTGAACAAAAATAACACCATGCCAATTCAGCTAAAAACAACATCAGTCCGGGTTAGTTCCATTCAAATCATGCAAATTAGAGTCCAAAACAAGGGCAAAAGTGTTTGGAAAAGTAGATATGATGGAGACGTATCAACTCCCCTAAGCTTAACCCATTTCTTGTCCTCAAGCAATTCAGTTGACAAACTGAAAGTGACAAAGAAAAACTTTTACAAACTCTGTTTGATCTTGTTGTTGCAAATATGTCTAACCAATGTTCAGGTTTTCAGGAAGGATTATGAACTAACCACATTCACAATAACACTTAGGGCTGCGGGGGTTGTTGAGCATGCTCATGATCGCATGTACATTATGCAGCTAGGATCTTATGTTACTATTTACTAGTCTACGAATATCTCCCAATCCTTTCCTTGTATAGCGGATACGGTGGAGATGTTCCTGCCCATGTACTCTGTATATGCTACGACATATGATCAATGCAAACATTCACAATCCATAAAGATCAAGACCTCTTTGAAGTAGATCCTCCATTGGATTCAAGACCCCTTAAGGGAAGATCCACCCATAGATGCAAGTGAAAGATCGTGGATGTCGCCTAGAGGGGGTGGTGAATAGGCGCTTTAAAATAATTACGGTTTAGGCTTGAACAAATGCAAAATAAACCTAGCGGTTAATTTGTCAAGCACAAAACCTACAACAACTAGGCTCACCTATGTGCACCAACAACTTATGCTACACAAGATAAACTACTAGGTGATAGGAAGATATATGACAAGAAACAATATGTCTATCACAAAGTAAAGTGCATAAGTAAAGGGCTCGGGTAAGAGATAACCGAGGCACACGGAGACGATGATGTATCCAGAAGTTCACACCCTTGCGGATGCTAATCTCCGTTTGGAGCGGTGTGGAGGCACAATGCTCCCCAAGAAGCCACTAGGGCCAGCGTAATCTCCTCACGCCCTCGCACAATGCAAGATGTCGTGATTGAAGGAAATATGCCCTAGAAGCAATAATAAAGTTGTTATTTTATATTTCCTTATTCATGATAAGGTTTATTATTCATGCTAGAATTGTATTGCTCGCAAACTTAAATACATGTGAGAATACATAAACAAATACAATGTCCCTAGTAAGCCTCTACTACACTATTAGGGAAAAGCCTAGCAGCAGCGCGGGTTTTTGGCCTACCAGTAGCGCGGGCACCGGCGCTACAGCTAACCCATAGCAGCAGCGCGCGCGCCCGCGCTACTGCTATACAAGTGTAGCAGCAGCGTGTTGCGTGGAAGCTCGCTACTGCTAATAGCTCTAGCGCTCTTTGGTCGAACGCGCTACTGCTATTGTCGCTGCTGCTAACTTTCCTCCACTTGCTACTGCTAATTTTAGTAGCTTTTGTTTTTTTCTGCATATTTGTTTTGTATTTGGAGAGGCTTTATACACGAATCTTTAGCACATACAAATGTCATCATCATACACATACAAATCGCTGCGAGACCACAAATGTAATCATAGAATATACATACAAATAGTCTCATCATAATTATCATCCAACACAAAGTGGTATATCGTCATCATCTCAAAAATAGCGATACATGCAAGTCTCGAATACTCGCAACTACAACGTCATCCATCTAAACAATGATATATGCGAGAAGTGCTATCACTATGAGTGATAGTGGAACTATGCAGTACACGAGGCGGCGGTCATGAGTACTCTCTCGTGCTCGCCTGAACCTCAAGTAACTAGCTTGTGCTTCTTGTCTGCTTTTGAAGCCTTTATGGCTGGCACCCGAGACCCCCTGCACTTGCGCCTGACACTCATGCCACTCGTCATACACTCCCGGAACCTTCCCTTCATACACGACATAGCACTTCGCCATCAAGAAACTAGGTACCTGTTAGAGATGCATCTTAATCAAGAGGATGTACAATCATATGCAACAAAATATACTAGAGCAACACTAAAAAGAAAGGGTTAGCAACTAGATGCAACATACAGTACGCAAACTAATTAAGTAGAGGTACGCAGGTCATCGTAGCCAAACTAACAAAGTAGCGTTACGCAAGTTCGGCAGGGACCGTGGACATCACAAAGTTTCATCGCTACAGAAAGTATACAAGTTCAACCGACACATATCATCATCATCGGCGTAGTAAATCACTAGAAGTTCCATCCTTCCGTATCATCGAGGATGGACCCTAGCTTCTTGAACGGCGTGAGGTCTAGACGTTGCATGCCTATGCGAGTTCGGACGTCAGCTCGCGATATAGGGCCGTGGTGGAAGATCCCCTTCTCATCGACGACTTCTTTCATGATGATCATCGCAATGTCCCTTTGGATGCGAAAGAAGTCATCTTTAAATTTATAATCTGCTTCTCCATGAGATTCTAGCCACTTGTGGATATGATCATCATTTCTGCTTGTCATACAAAGCTTTTGGTGATCCGTGCTAAACTCAATCATGAGATGGACGATGTAGAATCCATCCTTCTTGCTTGGTTTTGGGACATGGATGCAGGAGAAGTTAGTTTTATGCGCGAAACCCATCTTCTTGTTCCTTTGTTTCCTGATTTGCACGTGGCCACCTCTAATGCTGAAGTCTTGGAGAGCATCATCTAGACTATTCATTATGTGGGTGTAGTCCTTTTTCTCGTAGTCTCTGGAAGGGTCAAAATACACGGCGTGCGAGACTCGCGGGTAAAGAACGATAAGGACGGCGCGCCCGTTGCTGCGGGGAAAAGACACCTCAAATTATTATCCATATGAGCGAGAAGGAATGATTGAAATGTACGAAAGGGTTGTCCAGAACTGACTTACTTTGGATGATAAGGCAGGAGGATAATTTCCTGGTCCTTATTCTGTACCATGAAGTTTTGGAGGTAGTCCCGAGCAGTTTCACGCTCAAGGTCGCCGAGACTCAAGAAAGACTCGTGCATGTAGTACGGATCCGCCACAGAGATTTGCGAGACTTCTTCTCTCTTCATGACGGAGCTCATATGAAGCGCAAAAAGGCGGACGATTGTAAAATCGAGCCGCCTTGTCAGAAACATCTCAAAGATATGGTCAAACCGCAGGAAGAACACCTCCGCGGGCCGTGTGTCGACGTAGCACTTCCCCTCAGGCACACGAGCCGCGTATGTCGGATATCCTGGATCCTTTAAGGCTAGTAGGCTTTTCTCAGTCAACATCACATGGTCGTGCAGTCTCCTGAGATCCCCTGATAGTGCCTCCAGCAGTTTTGGCGCTAGCATCGGCTCGCCCGTGAGATGGAACATGGCCGCACCTTTCACGGGTACACGCTCTTCAAAATCCATCGTCTGGCTGCTATGTGCTCTGGCTTGTTTGGAGGCAGCTATCTTCCCTGATCTCTTCCTCTCCTTTTTCTTGGGCACACCTTCCAGACCCTGCCTTAACCCCTGCCCCAGTGTTCCCGGGCTATGTACTGTACGACCCTCGCGCCCGGCTAGTTGAGCCTGTGTTGAGGCGGCATCTTCAGGCGTGTCCTATGAGGATTTCATGAGCCCGGGCATATCATCCATATCCTCATTAGCATGTTGATAGCCCGATTCGTCATATGGTTGGCTCATCATATCTATGTCACAGTCATACGCGTTTGTATTGAGGAAACCCATAGGGTCGACCTCCGTCTCATCATCCATTCTCTGTTCTACAGGACAAATTACACCAGCCAGTACTATTGCACCCCTTCATCATGTCGTCCGCCGCTCTCACCCGGCACTACAGGAGCTGGTAATTGCGTAGGCGGGGTGGTGGTCTCCGCACATTCTTGTTGATGTGTGGTTATTGGTGTGCTCTCGGCCGGCTCCAGACGAATAAGATTCTTCGGCCATAGCAGCACCCAACCCTTGCAGCTTCCAATCCGCGGCGGGGTCTCGTCGTCCTCTCCCACATGCTGTACTGGAGGAGGCAAATCCTCGTGCCCCGATTTCACACTGGACAAGCTAACCCTAAAGTGCCCAGCGGGGATCGGCTGGTTGTGGAACGTGGGTTGCAAGGGGTCCATTATCATCCCCTTTCCCACGTCCACCTTCTGGCCTTTGATCAAGTAGAGTATGGTGCACGGGGTTTCTTTGGCCTGCAAACACATATGTCTGTGGCGTAAAACATCCGAAAGGCAACGAAAATGGAATATTCTCTCTCTCTCTCTCTCTCTCTATATATATATATATATATATGTTGGTGCGACATGTAATTACCGTGACGGCGTCGAGCTCAGCCAAAGACGAAGGCCCACCTAGCGTGCCAGAGACTGAGGACGGGCTGCTATGAGTGGGAGCGGCTGCGAGAGGAGGCCCGGTTGCATGAGCAAGTGATGGTACGATGGTGTTGTTGTTCATGGAGTTGCTCCCGGCGAAACTGGGCAACGGGAAATCATGTACCGTCTTGTCTGGATTTTCCTTTGTCCAGTTGATGATAGCTGGAACCAAGTTAGTAGCAAAATCATTTCTGCAGGCAGTTACAGCTGCATTGATTGCCTGCTGTAGCAACTCATTTTTGTCCTCGGCTGTTTTTTTCGTGTCCTCAGCCGCTTTTTTCTTGACCGCAAGCTTCACCTTCGCGTCGATGTCCGCCTGACTAAACTTCTTTTTCTGCTTCTTGGCCTCCGGGCCCTCGTTGTAAAACACCTTCCACGTGGCGTGATACGTCTCCAACGTATCTATAATTTTTTATTGCTCCATGCTATATACACTTTTATATTATTTTTTATTCTGTTTTGGACATTATTGGGCTTTATTATACACTTTTATATTATTTTTGGGACTAACCTATTAACCGGAGGCCCAGCCCAGAATTGCTGTTTTTTTCCTATTTCAGAGTTTCGCAGAAAAAGAATATCAAACGGAATCCAAACGGAATGAAACCTTCGGGAACGTGATTTTTGGAACGAACATGATCCCGAGGACTTGGACCCTACATCAAGAAAGCTACCAGGAAGCCACGAGGTAGGGGGCGCGCCTACCCACCCCCCGGGCGCGCCCTCCACCCTCGTGGGACCCACGTTGCTCCACCGACGCACTCCTTCCTCCTATATATACATACGTACCCCCAAACTACCAGATACGGAGCCAAAAACCTAATTCCACCGCCGCAACCTTCTGTACCCATGAGATCCCATATTGGGGCCTGTTCTGGAGCTCCGCCGGAGGGGGCATCGATCATGAGGGCTTCTACATCAACACCATAGCCTCTCCGATGATGTGTGAGTAGTTTACCTCAGACCTTCGGGTCCATAGTTATTAGCTAGATGGCTTCCTCTCTCTTTTTGGATCTCAATACAATGTTCTCCCCCTCTCTTGTGGAGATCTATTCGATGTAATCTTCTTTTGCGGTGTGTTTGTTGAGACTGATGAATTGTGGGTTTATGATCAAGTTTATCTATGAACAATATTTGAATCTTCTGAATTCTTTTATGTATGATTGGTTATCTTTGCAAGTCTCTTCGAATTATCAGTTTGGTTTGGCCTACTAGATTGACCTTTCTTGCAATGGGAGAAGTGCTTAGCTTCGGGTTCAATCTTGCGGTGTCCTTTCCCAGTGACAGTAGGGGCAGCAAGGCACGTATTGTATTGTTGCCATCGAGGATAACAAGATGGGGTTTATATCATATTGCATGAGTTTATCCCTCTACATCATGTCATCTTGCTTAAAGCGTTACTCTGTTCTTATGAACTTAATCTCTAGATGCATGCTGGATAGCGGTCGATGTGTGGAGTAATAGTAGTAGATGCAGGCAGGAGTCGGTCTACTTGTCTCGGACGTGATGCCTATATACATGATCATACCTAGATATTCTCATAACTATGCTCAATTCTGTCAATTGCTCAACAGTAATTTGTTCACCCACCGTAAAATACTTATGCTCTTGAGAGAAGCCACTAGTGAAACCTATGGCCCCCGGGTCTATTTTCCATCATATTAATCTTCCAACACTTAGCTATTTTCGTTGCCTTTTATTTTGTTTTGCATCTTTATCACAAAAATACCAAAAATATTATCTTATCATATCTATTTGATCTCACTCTCGTAAGTGACCGTGTAGGGATTGACAACCCTTTATCGCGTTGGTTGCAAGGATTTATTTGTTTGTGTAGGTGCGAGGGACTCATGCGTGGCCTCCTACTGGATTGATACCTTGGTTCTCAAAACTGAGGGAAATACTTACGCTACTTTGCTGCATCACCCTTTCCTCTTCAAGGGAAAGCCAACACAGTGCTCAAGAGGTAGCAAAAAGGATTTCTGGCGCCGTTGCCGGGGAGGTCTACGCAAAAGTCAACATACCAAGTACCCATCATAAACCCTTATCTCCCGCATTACATTATTTGCCATTTGCCTCTCGTTTTCCTCTCCCCCACTTCACCCTTGCCGTTTTATTCGCCCTCTCTTTTTCGTTCGCCTTTTTTTTCGCTTGCTTCTTGTTTGCTCGTGTGTTGGATTGCTTGTTTGTCACGATGGCTCAAGATAATACCAAATATGTGACTTTACCAATACCAACAATAATGATTTCCTTAGCACTCCGATTGCTCCTCTTACGGATACTGAATCTTGTGAAATCAATGCTGCTTTGTTGAATCTTGTCATGAAAGATCAATTCGCCGGCCTTCCTAGTGAAGATGCCGCTACTCATCTAAATAGCTTCGTTGATTTGTGTGATATGCAAAAGAAGAAAGATGTTGACAATGATATTGTTAAATTGAAGCTATTTCCTTTTTCGCTTAGAGATCGTGCTAAAGCTTGGTTTTCGTCTTTGCCTAAAAATAGTATTGATTCTTGGAATAAGTGCAAAGATGCTTTTATCTCTAAGTATTTTCCTCCCGCTAAGATTATCTCTCTTAGAAACGATATTATGAATTTTAAGCAACTTGATCATGAACATGTTGCACAAGCTTGGGAGAGGATGAAATTAATGATACGTAATTGCCCCACACATGGTTTGAATTTGTGGATGATTATACAAATTTTTATGCCGGATTGAATTTTGCTTCTAGAAATCTTTTAGATTCGGCCGCGGGAGGCACTTTTATGGAAATCACTTTAGGAGAAGCTACTAAACTCCTAGATAATATTATGGTTAATTATTCTCAATGGCACACTGAAAGATCTACTAATAAAAAAGTGCATGCGATAGAAGAAATTAATGTTTTGAGTGGAAAGATGGATGAACTTATGAAATTATTTGCTACTAAGAGTGTTTCTTCTGATCCTAATGATATGCCTTTGTCTACTTTGATTGAGAATAATAATGAATCTATGGATGTGAATTTTGTTGGTAGGAATAATTTTGGTAACAACGCGTATAGAGGAAACTTTAATCCTAGGCCTTATCCTAGTAATTCCTCTAATAATTATGGTAATTCCTACAACATCCTTATGGAAATTTTAATAAGATGCCCTCTGAATTTGAGACTAGTGTTAAGGAATTTATGAATTCGCAAAAGAATTTCAATGCTTTGCTTGAAGAGAAATTGCTTAAAGTTGATGAATTGGCTAGGAACGTTGATAGAATTTCTCTTGATGTTGATTCTTTAAAACTTAGATCTATTCCTCCTAAGCATGGTATCAATGAGTCTCTCAAAGCCATGAGAATTTCCATTGATGAGTGCAAAGAAAGAACCGCTAGGATGCGTGCTAAGAAAGATTGCTTTATAAGAGCGTGTTCTTCTAGTTCCTATGAAAATAAAGATGAAGATCTAAAAGTTATTGATGTGTCCCCTATTAAATCTTTGTTTTGCAATATGAATCTTGATAATGATGGGACTGAATATGATCCACCTTTACCTAGAAGGCGTTCCAAAAATTCGGAGTTTTTAGATCTTGATGCTAAAATTGATAAAAGTGGGATTGAAGAGATCAAAACATTAGATATTAATGAACCCACTATTTTGGATTTCAAGGAATTTAATTATGATAATTGCTCTTTGATAGATTGTATTTCCTTGTTGCAATCCGTGCTAAATTCTCCTCATGCTTATAGTCAAAATAAAGCCTTTACCAAACATATCGTTGATGCTTTGATGCAATCTTATGAAGAAAAACTTGAGTTGGAAGTTTCTATCCCTAGAAAACTTTATGATGAGTGGGAACCTACTATTAAAATTAAGATTAAAGATCATGAATGCTATGCTTTGTGTGATTTGGGTGCTAGTGTTTCCACGATTCCAAAAACTTTGTGTGATTTGCTAGGTTTCCGTGATTTTGATGATTGCTCTTTAAACTTGCACCTTGCGGATTCCACTATTAAGAAACCTATGGGAAGAATTAATGATGTTCTTATTGTTGCAAATAGGAACTATGTGCCCGTAGATTTTATCGTTCTTGACATAGATTGCAATCCTTCATGTCCTATTATTCTTGGTAGACCTTTCCTTAGAACGATTGGTGCAATTATTGATATGAAGGAAGGGAATATTAGATTCCAATTTCCATTAAAGAAAGGCATGGAACACTTCCCTAGGAAGAAAATAAAATTACCATATGAATCTATTATGAGAGCCACTTATGGATTGCCTACCAAAGATGGCAATACCTAGATCTATCCTTGCTTCTATGCCTAGCTAGGGGTGTTAAACGATAGCGCTTGTTGGGAGGCAACCCAATTTTATTTTTAGTTTTTTTTGCTTTTTGCTTCTGTTTAGGAATAAATATTTGTTCTAGCCTCTGGTTAGATGTGTTTTTATGTTTTAATTAGTGTTTGTGCCAAGTTAAACCTATAGGATCTTCTTGGATGATAGTTATTTGATCTTGCAGAAAATTCCAGAAACTTTCTGTTCACGAAAATAATTGTTAAAAATCTCCAGAACGTGATAAAATATTGATTCCAATTGCTGCTGATCAATAAACAAATTGTCTAGGTCGTCCTATTTTGCTGATTTTTTGGAGTTGCATAAGTTTGTGTTAGTTACAGATTACTACAGACTGTTCTGTTTTTGACAGATTCTGTTTTTCGTGTGTTGTTTGCTTATTTTGATGAATCTATGGCTAGTAAAATAGTTTATAAACCATAGAGAAGTTGGAATACAGTAGGTTTAACACCAATATAAATAAAGAATGAGTTCATTACAGTACCTTGAAGTGGTCTTTTGTTTTCTTTCGCTAACGGAGCTCACGAGATTTTCTGCTGAGTTTTGTGTTGTGAAGTTTTCAAGTTTTGGGTGAAAGATTTGATGGATTATGGAACAAGGAGTGGCAAGAGCCTAAGCTTGGGGATGCCCATGGCACCCCCAAGATAATCTAAGGACACCTAAAAGCCAAAGCTTGGGGATGCCCCGGAAGGCATCCCCTCTTTCGTCTACTTCCATCGGTAACTTTACTTGGAGCTATATTTTTATTCACCACATGATATGTGTTTTGCTTGGAGCGTCTTGTATGATTTGAGTCTTTGCTTTTTAGTTTACCACAATCATCTTTGCTGTACACACCTTTTGAGAGAGACACACATGATTCGGAAATTATTAGAATACTCTATGTGCTTCACTTATATCTTTTGAGTTATATAGTTTTTGCTCTAGTACTTCACTTATATCTTTTAGAGCACGGTGGTGGATTTGTTTTATAGAAACTATTGATCTCTCATGCTTCACTTAGATTATTTTGAGAGTCTTAAATAGCATGGTAATTTGCTTAAATAATCCTAATATGCTAGGTATTCAAGATTAGTAAAAACTTTCTTATGAGTGTGTTGAATACTAAGAGAAGTTTGATGCTTGATGATTGTTTTGAGACATGGAGGTAGTGATATTAAAGTTGTGCTAGTTGAGTAGTTGTGAATTTGAGAAATACTTGTGTTGAAGTTTGCAAGTCCCGTAGCATGCACGTATGGTAAACGTTATGTAACAAATTTGAAACATGAGGTGTTCTTTGATTGTCCTCCTTATGAGTGGCGGTCGGGGACGAGCGATGGTCTTTTCCTACCAATCTATCCCCCTAGGAGCATGCGCGTAGTGCTTGGTTTTTGATGACTTGTAGATTTTTGCAATAAGTATGTGAGTTCTTTATGACTAATGTTGAGTCCATGGATTATACGCACTCTCACCTTTCCATCATTGCTAGCCTCTTCGGTACCGTGCATTGCCCTTTCTCACATTGAGAGTTGGTGCAAACTTCGCCGGTGCATCCAAACCCCGTGATATGATACGCTCTTTCACACATAAACCTCCTTATATCTTCCTCAAAACAGCCACCATACCTACCTATTATGGCATTTCCATAGCCATTCCGAGATATATTGCCATGCAACTTTCCACCGTTCCGTTTATCATGACACGTTCATCATTGTCATATTGCTTTGCATGATCATGTAGTTGACATAGTATTTGTGGCAAAGCCACCGTTCATAATTATTTCATACATGTCACTCTTGGTTCATTGCATATCCGGTACACCGCCGGAGGCATTCATATAGAGTCATACTCTGTTCTAGTATCGAGTTGTAATCATTGAGTTGTAAATAAATAGAAGTGTGATGATCATCATTTTCTGGAGCATTGTCCCAAGTGAGGAATAAAAAAAGAGAAGGCCCAAAAAAAATGAGAGAAGGGACAATGTTACTATCCTTTTACCACACTTGTGCTTCAAAGTAGCACCATAATCTTCATGATAGAGAGTCTCTTCTTTTGTCATTTTCATATACTAGTGGGAATTTTTCATTATAGAACTTGGCTTGTATATTCCAACAACGGGCCTCCTCAAGTGCCCTAGGTCTTCGTGAGCAAGCAAGTTGGATGCACACCCACTTAGTTTCTTTTGTTGAGCTTTCATATGTTTATAGCTCTAGTGCATCCGTTGGATGGCAATCCCTACTCCTTGCATTAACATCAATCGATGGGCATCTCCATAGCCCATTGATTAGCCTCGTTGATGTGAGACTTTCTCCTTTTTTGTCTTCTCCACATAACCCCCATCATCATATTCTATTCCACCCATAGTGCTATATCCATGGCTCACGCTCATGTATTGCGTGAAGGTTGAAAAAGTTTGAGATTACTAAAGTATGAAACAATTGCTTGGCTTGTCATCGGGGTTGTGCATGATGAGAGCATTCTTGTGTGACGAAAATGGAGCATGACTAAACTATATGATTTTGTAGGGATGAACTTTCTTTGGCCATGCTATTTTGAGAGGACATAATTGCTTAGTTAGTATGCTTGAAGTATTATTATTTTATGTCAATATTGAACTTTTATCTTGAATCTTTCGGATCTGAATATTCATACCACAATTAAGAAGAATTACATTGAAATTATGCCAAGTAGCATTCCACATCAAAAATTCTGTTTTTATCATTTACCTACTCGAGGACGAGCAGGAATTAAGCTTGGGGATGCTTGATACGTCTCCAACGTATCTATAATTTTTGATTGCTCCATGCTATATTATCTTCTGTTTTGGACATTATTGGGCTTTATTATACACTTTTATATTATTTTTGGGACTAACCTATTAACCGGAGGCCCAACCCAGAATTGCTGTTTTTTGCCTATTTCAGAGTTCGCAGAAAAAGAATATCAAACGGAGTCCAAACGGAATGAAACCTTCGGGAACGTGATTTTCGGAACGAACATGATCCAGAGGACTTGGACCCTACGTCAAGAAAGCCACCAGGAAGCCACGAGGTAGGGGGATGCTCCTACCCCCCTGGGCGCGCCCTCCACCCTCGTGGGCCCCATGTTGCTCCACCGACGTACTCCTTCCTCCTATATATACCTACGTACCCCCAAACTAATAGATACGGAGCCAAAAACCTAATTCCACCGCCGCAACCTTCTGTACCCGTGAGATCCCATCTTGGGGCCTGTTCCGGAGCTCCGCCGGAGGGGGCATCGATCACGGAGGGCTTCTACATCAACACCATAGCCTCTCCGATGATGTGTGAGTAGTTTACCTCAGACCTTCGGGTCCAAGTTATTAGCTAGATGGCTTCCTCTCTCTTTTTGGATCTCAATACAATGTTCTCCCCCTCTCTTGTGGAGATCTATTCGATGTAATCTTCTTTTGCGGTGTGTTTGTTGAGACCGATGAATTGTGGGTTTATGATCAAGTTTATCTATGGACAATATTTGAATCTTCTGAATTCTTTTATGTATGATTGGTTATCTTTGCAAGTCTCTTCGAATTATCAGTTTGGTTTGGCCTACTAGATTGATCTTTCTTGCAATGGGAGAAGTGCTTAGCTTTGGGTTCAATCTTGCGGTGTCCTTTCCCAGTGACAGTAGGGGCAGCCGGGCACGTATTGTATTGTTTCCATCGAGGATAACAAGATGGGGTTTATATCATATTGCATGAGTTTATCCCTCTACATCATGTCATCTTGCTTAAAGCGTTACTCTGTTCTTATGAACTTAATACTCTAGATGCATGCTGGATAGCGGTCGATGTGTGGAGTAATAGTAGTAGATGCAGGCAGGAGTCGGTCTACTTGTCTCGGACGTGATGCCTATATACATGATCATACCTAGATATTCTCATAACTATGCTCAATTCTGTCAATTGCTCAACAGTAATTTGTTCACCCACCATAAAATACTTTTGCTCTTGAGAGAAGCCACTAGTGAAACCTATGGCCCCCGGGTCTATTTTCCATCATATTAATCTTCCAACACTTAGCTATTTCCGTTACCTTTTATTTTGTTTTGCATCTTTATCACAAAAATACCAAAAATATTATCTTATCATATCTATCAGATCTCACTCTCGTAAGTGACCGTGTAGGGATTGACAACCCCTTATCGCGTTGGTTGCGAGGATTTATTTGTTTGTGTAGGTGCGAGGGACTCGTGCGTGGCCTCCTACTGGATTGATACCTTGGTTCTCAAAACTGAGGGAAATACTTACGCTACTTTGCTGGATCACCCTTTCCTCTTCAAGGGAAAACCAACGCAGTGCTCAAGAGGTAGCATGGCGCCGTCTCCAGCGCCGTGCACACGACCATATTGCGGCCGCTGGCCCAAAGGGAGTCCCTTAAGTTCGTTCAAGGACCGGTTGAGAGGGGTGTCCCACTTGGGCTTCATCGGAGAAGTAGGGCTTTCGGCTGTAAGCTGGTGTTGCTTCTCCTGCAGAAGGAGCGTGAACCGTTTAGGAATGTGTAGTCGACTAGATATGGAGCTAAATGTAAGGTGGTAAAAGAGTAATTACCAGTAGTCTAATCAATTTCCTCGTGATCTTGTCCATGTAAAAAACCTTCTTTTCCTTGTCCCACTTGTAGCGGGCCCTGATGAAGTCACGCTCCAAGGGGTTGGTGAACTTCGCGAAGGGGTCTGGGATACCCGCGGCTTCACGTTCCGTGTCCTCCTTATCCCATATGGGCCTTTTACCGAGGTAGCCACGGCTTCCGAGGTGATGCTTCCCCGTGTTCCTTTGCTGAAGGCTCTTGAATTTCGCAGCCTTAGCCTTGGCTGCCTCGGTAGCGCAAGTGTCCTTGAACTTTTCGAACTCCTCTTCCGTAAGTGTCGATTTTCCTCCAGAATCTTGGACAGGGGTTCCTCAGCCTCAATAGCTCGTTTCACCCTCCCTTTCCAGGAGGCCAAATCATTGCTGAACATGCCCATGGCGTGATTGTTAATCTTTTTCATCTTCGGATCATCCCATGGTTGTTCTATGTTATCATCCCGGTCAGGGAACTTGAATCTCTTGTGCAACTTCGTCAGGAGCAACTGCGTCAAATGTTCTTTACTCCTTAAGTCATCGTCGTTGATGCTAGCGCATTCCCGTAGGATGCATCCTACTTGGTTTCCATAGCACTTGCGAGGTTCTTCCGGCTCTAATGGCTCAAACTTGCCAGGTGCCATCTTTGTGATCACTAGTCGTCCAATCCCTAGTTTGTTAGGTTTTCGTATCCTCTGCTTCTTCGGCTTGTTCTTTTCGGTAGCGGCATCGGCGCCGGTACCTTCCCCGCCGGTACCTTCCCCGCCGATCTCGGTGCCGCCATCGGTCTCGGCGCCGCCATCAGTGCCAGCGCCGTCGGTGTCAGTACCATCATCGAGGCCGACCTGCAAACCTTGCTTAGCAGTCAAATAGTCGAGGTACTCTTGTTCACCCTCATAATCCATCTCGTCTGCATCTTGGTCAGAAGGCCCAGTTTCTTCGTTGTTCGACATGTTTCCTATGATTAAGTCTCCTCATTTAATTCTAAAAGTATGAAAAAATGAAAAATGACATAAAAAAGAAATCTATGTTTGCCGGAATGTCGTTTCCCAGGAACTCTCAGCACTCGGATCATGCCAAAAAGAAATCTATCATGCCAAAATTCACGGAAAATTTCAGCATGACCTTTGCTAAAAAATGGACATATCGAGCGCCTGAAATTCACCGGAACGGAAATGAATCAACATTCCGGCGTAACATAGGCCACTCGGATCATTTACCCTGCACATAATCATCATTTTCCAAATATGACATGTCCAAAACTAAATAAACCTAGCTAAATTCATAACTAAATAGATAACCTAATTAACCTGCTGCCCTAACTAAAACCTAAGTAAATTAACCGAAGAACCCTAGCTAGCAGAGAGAGGAGGAGCGCTGGGGGGGTTTGCAGAGGGTGCAGGGGCGAGGAGGCAGGCCCGACGACGGCCGAGGTTGGGAGGAGAGGAAGCAGAGGAGGGAGGCGTCGAGCGCCGGGGCGCGGCGAGGGAAGAGGGAGTGGGGATTTGGGGGGGAAAAGAGGCGGGATGAAGCAGAGAGAGTGAGGATTTTGGGTTAAGTGGACGTAGCAGTAGCGCGTTTAGAGCAAACGCGCTACTACTATTATAGGCAGCTATAGCGGTTTTATACAGAAACCGCTACTGCTACCTTGACTAGTTGTAGCTCTTTTTCAGTAAAGCGCTACTGCTATAACCAGTTTCCCTTTTTCTTTTCCTTTATTTTCTCTCACTTTTTTTCCGAGAGCAGTGAATGAAGGGAAGGCGATATATATATTGCATCATTTGACGGTTAAATATGTATACAAAATAGGAACATATATATATTACATCATTGGACACATGCATAATAATGGCTAAGTGTGTATACAAAATAGGAACATATATATATATATATGTGTGTATTACATCATTTGACCGTCATACGGTTCCTCAGCATTGACGTTTTCGTTTTTGAGTCAGCTTCTTTCCCTTCTTGTTCGTTGAAGAATAATTGAGCCCCTCATTGTGACTTTGCCTTTTCCATGGAGTACGATTTTTCTTAGGTAATGTAGTATTGATTCTTCTTTTGATATATACTTCATCATCATCGTCATCTTCCCTCGTTGGGTTGCCGTACTAATCGTAGTCTTCCTCGTTGGCGACTCCATCCATTCCAATGATGTTCCATTTGCCTCTCCTCACGACAACACGGCTGGGATTGCACGGGTCGGTTATGAAGAAGCATTGTGTCACGTGCTTAGCGTGTACCCATGGCTCGTTTTTTGCGATAGCGTTCACGGTAGCGCTCTTGGCGTCGGGTATAGTCATGGTAGTGAAATACCAGTTTTCTCTTTCGACATTCTTAGCCCATCTGACACGGAACATCGTCGTGTTGTGCAGTCCAGAGTAGTCAAGCTCCCAGATCTCCTCGACCCTTTCGTAAAATCTTTCAGTTGCGCTGTTGTCGCTGCCGGTCATGCATTCCATCATCACCCCTGAGTTCTGATCATCACTATCCATATCTTTGGCATCCGTGTAGAATGTGTATCCGTTGATATCGCATGCCTGATAGGTTACGAGGTTGGGCGAGGGGCCATGTGCTAAGGCGTATATGAGCAATCCGTCCTTAGAGCCCTCCTCCGGGGATTAGCAATAATATGCTCTTTGAACCAATGCAGGAAAGTGGAGTTGTGCTCTCTAGTAACTTCGGCGTTCGTCCTGCATACCCCCCGGTCACGATACTTGTTTGCGATAATTTCTTTGTGCAGTGCCACGAAATGATCTACCTCGTCTAGGTGTTGTAGCACTACCAAGTTTGCTCTGTCAAAGTCGCTGCATCGATCAGAGTATGCCACGTGCAGTTCCCTGCGACCGTTGGAGTGACCTTCTCCTTCGAGCCTCCCATCGTGCTTGTTAACGGGCAAACCAACACTAACACCAGGCGGCTGCAGGTCTGCGCCATATAGAAAATTCTCGCAGAAAGAGATGCACTCTTGTGTCAGATAGCCCTGGTCGATGCTTCCATCCGGACGGGACATGTTACGAATGAATCCTTTGATGATCCCATTCATCCTCTCAAACGGCATCATGTTGTGCAGAAATGACGGCCCCAGGTCTATTATGTCGTCCACAATATGGACGCATAGATGCACCATCACGTCAAAGAACGTGGGCGGGAAGTACATCTCCAGCTCATTCAGTATCACAACAATCTCTTCCTGTAGCCTTCGGAGCTGCTTCAGACTGGTCGACTTTCGAGAGATGACGTCGAAAAAGTTGCAGAGACCAATAAGCGTGTCACGGACGTGCTTGTCCATTATCCCTCTAAGGGCAACAAGTAGTATCTGCGTCATCATCACATGACAGTCATGGGACTTCATCCCGCTGAACCTTTTCTTGTCCGTGTCTAGATATCTGCTTATCTTGCCACAGTAACCGGAACTAACTTTGACTCCAGTAAGGCACTTAAAGAATTGACCGATCTCAGCCTGACTTAAGGTGAAGCAAGAAGGGGGGAAATAATCCTCTTTCTTTATTTTCTTGCCCTTCTTCTCCCGTGCCTCTGTCTCCGTCTCTGTCTCGTCTGACATTTTACGGGACGACATGTGTAGATCTTCCCTGATTTTTAAATCTTGCAAGTCTTTTCTTGCCTTCGGCCCATCCTCAGTCTTATCCGGCATGTTCATTAGTGTCGCGAGCAAGCTCTCAAGGACATTCTTACAGATATGCATTTGATCAAGGCAATGAGGTGTATCGAGTTTGTGCCAGTACTCCAAGTCCCAGAACACAGACCTCGTCTTCCATACCTTCAGCAGCGGCTCCGACGCCTTTTTCATCGTCTTTCCCGGTGCGGGGCACTCCTTCCAGTTTTTCAATAGCTCATCGATTTTCGGCACTGCTCCGCTTACGTGGAGGTCCTCGATGCTCAGCGTGACCATTGAATAGATCTCCACGGTTTCTCCACGGGTCATCCTGTTCGAGCCATCTTCGATGCCCCATGTACACGATTTTCCTAGACCCGCCATCTTTCCTTGACGTTAGCTGCTGAGACGTCGTATCATCCATGCACCGCGTGCATCTGCAATATCCATGGCACACCTGACCTGCGACATATCCGTAACCGAGATAGTCGTGCACCGTCGTGATCAGCGCGGCTCTCATGTAGAAATACTCGCCTTTGCTGGCGTCCCATGTCTTGGCCGGTGTTTTCCATAACGTGTCTAACTCCTCTTGAAGTAGCCCCAGATACAAATTAATATTATTTCCTGGTTGTTTCGGCCCTTGAATAAGCATGCTCATGTGAATGTACTTCGACTTCATGCACAACCAGGGGGAGGTTGTACATCCATACAAACACGGGCCATGCGCTATGGTTGGTGTTCTGGTTGCCAAACGGATTCATGCCATCGGTACACGCGCCGAGCACGATGTTCCTTGCATCACATTCAAAATACCGATAGAAGCTGTTCAACGCTCTCCATTGGCTTCCATCCTTCACATGTCTCAGCTTCGGATCATCTCCATCGCCGGGCTTCTTCCTCTCCGTGTGCTAGCGCATTAGCTTTGCTTCCTTGGGATCTACAAAATACCGCTGGAGACGGGGAGTGATCGGTAAGTACCATACAACTTTCTGGGGACATTTCTTCCCGGCCTTCTTGTATCGAGAAGCATTGCACACCGGACAGCTTGTTTTTTCCGCGTGCTCTTCTGATAAATTATGCAATCATTGATGCATGCATGGTATCTAACGTGCGGCAGATCAAGAGGTCACACGATCTTCTTGGCCTCATCAACACTAGTAGGACATAGATTCCCCGCGGGAAGAACATCCTTTAGGTACTTGAGATGCTCATCGAGGCTAGTGTCGGTCCATTTGTTTTTAGCCTTCGTCTTCAGGAGTTGGAGCGTGAAACTCAAGCGGGTCACCTCGGGATTGCAACCATCATACAATGGAGTGTTCGAGTCTACCACCAGTTGCTCCAGCTTAGCCTCCTCTCTAGAAGCAGCTCTCTCAGTACTCGTCTCCTTGTGAAGCAGTGCTTGAACATGAGGGTCCCGCATGATTGAACTTAGTACCGACGAACTCTGCTGCGTGGAGTCCACGTCGTTCTCTCCACCGCCATGTCTGGCCCCTTCTCCTCCGCCATGTCCGGCCCCTTCGCCGCCGCCATGTCCGGCCTCTTCTCCGCCGCCATTATCGATCATCTCTTCGTCTTGCCCCATGTCGTCATTGCCTGCCCCATCGGCGTCCTCAACATCATCATCCTCATCTTCAATTATCCACCGAGTATAGCCATCCATGAAACCAGTCATGAGCAGGTGCGCTTCGACACGACCATCGTCATAGGGCTCGAGCCAAACTATTCCTTTGCATTTTCAACACAGACATAAAACCTCTGTCCGGTTATTTTCTTTCATGTCCTGCACCGCCGACCGCAACCACCTGTCACCATCGTTCCACTGACCATCATGAACGTCTGCACGGTAATAATAAACAAATTGATTATAAAAATGCGTGCATGCATCAAAGTCATACAAAAATTCGGCATGACCTTCCCTAAAAATAGGACATATATAGATCTAGAGTTTGCCCGGAATTCGCCGAAACGGAAATAAATCGACATTTCGGCAAAACATAGGCAACTCAAAAGCACAATTTGGCATCAACTCATGCCACACACACAATTTCCATCATATTGCCCAATTATCATATCACACACACATGCACATATTTCCATTTTGCAAAAGCATGAAATTTTAATCACCTAGCTATCTCGAGATCGAGCACATGCACGGTGGAGATGATGATGTAGCTAGGGAGATCAAAAGTGCACAAAGCTCTACTTGACAAAGATAGATCTAATTAGGAGGCAAATAGGTCACTTGACTAAATGCTACATCTACCTAGCTAGCTAATTTGGGAGGAGACAACTTCAACTAGTGGAGGGGGAAGGAAAAAGATAAAGGAGATGCATTAATAATGGAGGTGGTGTAGTTAGCTAGGAGTAATGAAGAGAGAGAAAGGTAGGTAGAAGAGGGAGAGTAATGGGGGGAGAAGTCTTGAGGAAGAAGAAGAGTGAGAGAGGGAGGATGTGGGAGGTAGGGGAAAGGGAGGAGAGGAGATGGGGGAGGGGAGGACGGGTGGGGAAAGGTGGTGGGGTATAGTGCGCCTTAGCAGTAGCGTGGGTGGCAAAGCGCGCTATTGCTAAGGATGTAGCAGCAGCGCGCTTTCCGAACACGCGCTACTGCTAAACGGGCCAACCGTGTGGACAATTTCAAAACTAGCAGCAGCGACGTGACTAAAAAGCGCGCTAATACTACTGCATTAGCAGTAGCGTGCATCATGACACCGCGCTGCTGGTAAACTTAGGTTGGTGGGTACTGTCGGTGGATTTTTGTAGCAGTGCGGTTTCGACAACACGCGCTACTGCTAAATTTACGTCAGTAGCGTGGTTTCCTTATCCTCGCTACTGTTAATTAGCAGTAGCGCCTCTTTTTGTGCCGCGCTGCTGCTAAGATTCTGTGTATAAGGTTTTCCCTAGTAGTGCTAGACTAGCTCGTTGATCAAAGATGGCTAAGGTTTCCTAACCATGGACATGTGTTGTCATTTGATAACGGGATCACATCATTAGGAGAATGAAGTGATGGACAAGACCCATCCGTTAGATTAGCATAATGATCGTTCAGTTTTATTGCTATTGCTTTCTTCATGTCAAATACATATTCCTTCGACTATGAGATTATGCAACTCCCGGATACAGGAGGAATGCCTTGTGTGCTATCAAACGTCACAACGTAACTGGGTGATTATAAAGATGCTCTACAGGTATATCCGAAGGTGTTTGTTGAGTTGGCATAGATCGAGATTAGGATTTGTCACTCCGAGTATCGGAGAGGTATCTCTGGGCCCTCTCGGTAATACACATCATAAGCTTGTAAGATAACGACTAAGGAGTTAGTCACGAGGTGATGTATTACGGAACAAGTAAAGAGACTTGCTAGTAACGAGATTGAACTAGGTATGAAGATACCGACGATCGAATCTCGAGCAAGTAACATACCGATGGACAAAGGGAATTACGTATGTTGTCATAACGGTTCGACCGATAAAGATCTTCGTAGAATATGTAGGAACCAATATGGGCATCCAGGTTCCGCTATTGGTTATTGACCGGAGAGGTGCCTCGGTCATGTCTACATAGTTCTCGAACCCGTAGGATCCGCACTCTTAACGTTCGATGACGATATAGTATTAAATGAGTTATGTGATTTATTGACCGAATGTTTTTCGGAGTCCCGGATGAGATCACAGACATGACAAGGAGTCTCGAAATGGCCAAGAGGTAAAGATTGATATATAGGACGATGATACGTCCATTTTGCATCATGTTTACCTACTATTAATTATAATGTTTTTAAGCATAATAATGCTTTTTGGAGTAATTCTAATGCCTTTTCTCTCATGATATGCAAGGTACACACAAAGAGGGAGAATTTCGGCAGCTGGAAATCTGGACCTGAAAAAGCTACGTCAGGCTACCTATTCTGCACAACTCCAAATGAGCTGAAACTTCACGAGGATTTTTTATGGAATAAATAAGAAATACTAGAGCAAATAACCACTGGAGGGGGGCCACCTAGTGAGCACAAGACACTAGGGTGCGTCTGGCCCCCCAGGCGAGCCCTGGTGGGTTGTGCTCAGCCCAGCCCACCTCCGGTGCCCATCTTCTGGTATATAAGTCATTTTGACCTAGAAAAAATAAGGAGAGGAATTCCGGGATGGAGCGCTGATACGTCTCCAACGTATCTACTTTTTCTGACGCTTTTCCTCTTGTTTTGGACTCTAATTTGCATGATTTGAATGAAACTAATCCCGGAGTGACGCTGTTTTCAGTAGAACTACCATGGTGTTGTTTTTGTGCAGAAATAAAAGTTCTCGGAATGGAACGAAACTTTGCGAGGAATTTTTATATCAATAATAAGAATTTCGGGAGCCAACACCCACCAGAGAGGGGCTCCTGGTTGGGCACAACCCACCAAGGCGCGCCCCCTCTCCTGGCGCGCCCAGGTGGGTTGTACCCACCTGGTGGCCCCGCTGATGACCCCCTTGATACTAAAAAATCACATATTTCCAGAAAAAAATCAGGGAGAAAGAATTATTGCAATCCATGAGACGGAGCCGCCGCCAAGCCCTGTTCTTCCTCGGGAGGGCAGATCTGGAGCCCGTTTGGGGCTCCGGAGAGGGGGATCTTCGTTCTTCGTCATCACCAACCCATCTCCATCGCCAAATCCATGATGCTCCCCATCGGGAGTGAGTAATTCCTTCGTAGGCTCGCTGGTCGGTGAGGAGTTGGATGAGATTGATCATGTAATCGAGTTAGTTTTGTTAGGGCCCGGTCCCTAGTATCCACTATGTTCTTAGATTGATGTTGCTATGACTTTGCTATGCTTAATGCTTGTCACTTTGGGCCCGGGTGCCATGAACTCAGATCTGAACCATTTATGAATTCATCATTATATCCATGTTTTAGATCCGACCTTGCAAGTTATAGTCACCTACTACGGTTATGATCCGACAGCCCTGAAGTGACAACAATCGGGCCCACTCTCGGTGATGACCGTAGTTTCAGGAGTTCATGTATTCACTATGTGTTAATGCTTTGTTCCGGTTCTCTATTAAAAGGAGGCCTTAATATCCCTTAGTTTCCAATATGGACCCCGCTGCCACAGGAGGGTAGGATAAAAGATGGCATGCAAGTTCTTTTAATAAAGCACGTATGACTATTTACGGAATACATGCCTACATTATATCGTTGAACTGGAGCTAGTGCCGTATCGCCCTAGGTTATAACTGTCACATGATGAATATCATCCAACAAGTCACCGATCCAATGCCTATGAATTTATCTTATATTGATCTTGCTGCGTTACTATTGCTATCATCACTGTTACACTTGCTACAAATTACTGCTATCACTGTTACTATTACCGTTGCTGCTGTCACTACTATCAAAACTATCAAACTACTTTGTTACTGATCACTTTGCTGCAGATAATTAATCTCCAGGTGTGGTTGAATTGACAACTCAGCTGCTAATACCTTCAAATATTCTTTGGCTCCCCTTGTGTCGAATCTATAAATTTGGGTTAAATACTTTACCCTCGAAAACTGTTGCGATCCCCTATACTTGTGGGTTTTCAAGACCTTTTTCTGGCGCCGTTGCCGTGGAGCATAGCTATATTTCTAAGTTACTTGGGATTATTATCATATTATCACTATGAAGAATCTAAAGGATCCAAAGACTAAGATATTTCCCTCAAGTACGAGGCGAGGTAAGAAACTGCCATCCAGTTCTGCTTTGGATTCACCTTCTGTTATGAGTAAACTTGCAACACCACCACATGCTATGAATTCTGATATGTCGCAAGTTATTGATGATGCTACTTCCACTATGAATGATGCTTATGATGATTCTAGTACCTTGCTTGGTAATGATGATGTGCCACTTGGTGACTTTCTTGATAAACAAATTGCTAGAGTTATACAACATGATGTTGTTGAATCTAATGATGAGCTTGAAACTGAAACTCTTGAAACACCTGCTAGAACTAGCCTTCCTAGATATGAATTGCCTAAGGTACCCGATGGTTATGTTATGAGTGAAGAAGCAACTAGAGGTATTCTTGCTTGCAATGATAGAGATGATCTAGAGAAATTATTACGCAAGTATAAAGAAAAATCTCTGAATGCTAGAATGAAATGTGATCCTAAGTCTGCTACTTCACCTATCTTTATTGATGATAAGGATTATGAATTCTCTGTCGACCCAGAATTAATCACTTTGGTTGAATCTGATCCTTTCCATGGTTATCAAACTGAAACTGTTGTGGCACATCTTACTAAGTTGAATGATATAGCCACCCTATTTACTTATGATGAGAAAACTCGCTATTACTTTATTCTCAAATTATTTCCTTTCTCATTAAAGGGTGATGCTAAAGCTTGGTACAATACTCTTGCTCCTGGTTGTGTGCGTAGTCCGCATGATATGATTTATTACTTCTCTGCAAAATATTTTCCTGCTCATAAGAAACAAGCTGCCTTACAGGAAATATTTAACTTTGTGCAAACTAAAGAAGAGAGTCTCCCACAAGCTTGGGGGACGCTTTGCCAGTTACTTAATGCTTTTCCTGATCATCCTCTTAAGAAAAATGAAATACTTGATATCTTCTATAATGGACTGCTACGTCTTGAGCATTGCGTTGGTTTTTCCCTTGAAGAGTAAAGGGTGATGCAACAAAGTAGTGTAAGTATTTCCCTTAGTTTTGAGAACCAAGGTATCAATCCAGTAGGAGGCCACGCTCAAGTCCCTCGCACCTACACAAACAAATAAGAACCTCGCAACCAACGCGATAAAGGGGTTGTCAATCCCTTCACGGTCACTTACGAAAGTGAGATCTGATAGATATGATAAGATAATATTTTTGGTATTTTTATGATAAAGATGCAAAGTAAAATAAAAGGAAATAAAAATAGCTAAGTGTTGGAAGATTAATATGATGGAAAATAGACCCGGGGGCCATAGGTTTCACTAGTGGCTTCTCTCAAGATAGCATAAGTATTACGGTGGGTGAACAAATTACTGTTGAGCAATTGATAAAATTGAGCATAGTTATGAGAATATCTAGGTATGATCATGTATATAGGCATCACGTCCGCGACAAGTAGACCGAAACGATTCTGCATCTACTACTATTACTCCACACATCGACCGCTATCCAGCATGCATCTAGAGTATTAAGTTCATAAGAACAGAGTAATGCTTTAAGTATGATGACATGATGTAGAGGGATAAACTCATGCAATATGATATAAACCCCATCTTTTTATCCTCGATGGCAACAATACAATATGTGTCGTTTCCCTTTCTGTCACTGGGATCGAGCACCGCAAGATTGAACCCAAAGCTAAGCACTTCCCCTATTGCAAGAAAGATCAATCTAGTAGGCCAAACCAAATTTATAATTCGAAGAGACTTGCAAAGATAACCAATCATACATAAAATAATTCAGAGAAGATTCAAATATTGTTCATAGATAATCTTGATCATAAACACACAATTCATCGGTCTCAACAAACACACCGCAAAAGAAGAGTTACATCAAATAGATCTCCAAGAGAATCGAGGAGAACTTTGTATTGAGATCCAAAGAGAGAGAAGAAACCATCTAGCTAATAACTATGGACCCGAAGGTCTGAGGTAAACTACTCACACATCATTGGAGAGGCTATGGTGTTGATGTAGAAGCCCTCCGTGATCAATGCCCCCTCCGGCAGGACGCCGGAAAAGGCCGCAAGATGGGATCTCTCGGGTACAGAAGGTTGCGGCGGTGGAATTAGGTTTTCGTGGATGCTTCTGATGGTTTGGGGGTACGTAGGTATATATAGGAGGAAGAATTACGTCGGTGGAGCAACGTGGGCCCCACGAGGGTGGAGGGCGCGCCTGGGGGGGGGGGGGGTAGGCGCGCCCCCCTGCCTCGTGCTCTCCTCGTTGATTGCTTGACGTGGACTCCAAGTCCTCTGGATCACGTTTGTTCCGAAAATCACGTGCCCGAAGGTTTCATTCCGTTTGGACTCCGTTTGATATTCTTTTTTGTGAAACTCTGAAATAGGCAAAAAAACAGCAATTTGGGCTCGGCCTCCGGTTAATAGGTTAGTCCCAAAAATAATATAAAAGTGTATAACAAAGCCCATTAATCATCCAAAATAGAATATAATATAGCATGGAGCAATCAAAAATTATAGATACGTTGGAGACGTATCAAGCATCCCCAAGCTTAATTCATGCTCATCCTCGAGTAGGTAAATGATAAAAACAGATTTTTTTGATGTGGAATGCTACTTGGCATAATTTTTTAATGTAACCCTCTTAATTGTGGTATGAATATTCAGATCCGAAAGATTCAAGATAAAACTTTAATATTAACATAAAAGTAATAATACTTCAAGCATACTAACTAAGCAATTATGTCTTCTCAAAATAACATGGCCAAAGAAAGTTCATCCCTACAAAATCATATAGTTTGGTCATGCTCCATTTCCGTCACACAAGAATGTTCTCATCATGCACAACCCCGATGACAAGCCAAGCAATTGTTTCATACTTTAGTAATCTCAAACTTTTTCAACCTTCACACAATACATGAGCGTGAGCCATGGATATAGCACTATGGGTGGAATAATGATGGGGGTTATGTGGAGAAGACAAGAAAAAGAGAAAATCTCACATCAACGCGGCTAATCAACGGGCTATGGAGATGCCCATCGATTGATGTTAATGCAAGGAGTAGGGATTGCCATGCAACGGATGCACCAGAGCTATTAAATGCATGAAAGCTCAACAAAAGAAACTAAGTGGGTGTGCATCCAACTTGCTTGCTCACGAAGACCTAGGGCATTTGAGGAAGCCCATTGTTGGAATATACCAGCCAAGTTCTATAATGAGAAATTCCCACTAGTATATGAAAGTGACAAAGCAAGAAACTCTCTATCATGAAGATCATGGTGCTACTTTGAAGCACAAGTGTGGAAAAAAGGATAGTAGCATTGCCCCTTTTTATTTTCTTTTCTCTTTTTTTATTGGCCTTCCTCTTTTTTTATTTGGCATTTCTCTTTTTCTATTGGGACAATGCTCTATGAATGATGATCATCACACTTCTATTTATTTACAACTCAACGATTACAACTCAATACTAGAACAAAGTATGACTCTATATGAATGCCTCCGGCGGTGTACCGGGATGGGCAATGAATCAAGGGTGACATGTATGAAAAATTATGAACGGTGGCTTTGCCACAAATACGATGTCAACTACATGATTATGCAAGGCAATATCATAATGATGAACGTGTCATGATAAACGGAACGGTGGAAAGTTGCATAGCAATATATCTCGGAATGGCTATGGAAATGCCATAATAGGTAGGTATGGTGGCTGTTTTGAGGAAGATATAAGGAGGTTTATGTGTGATAGAGCGTATCATATCATAGGGTTTGGATGCACCGGCGAAGTTTTCACCAACTCTCAAGGTGAGAAAGGGCAATGCACGGTACCGAAGAGGCTAGCAATGATGGAAAGGTGAGAGTGCGTATAATCCATGGACTCAACATTAGTCATAAAGAACTCACATACTTATTGCTAAAATCTACAAGTCATCAAAAACCAAGCACTACGCGCATGCTCCTAGGGGGATAGATTGGTAGGAAAAGACCATCGCTCGTCCCCGACCGCCACTCATAAGGAAGACAATCAAAGAACACCTCATGTTTCTAATTTGTTACATAACGTTTACCATACGTGCATGCTACGGGACTTGCAAACTTCAACGCAAGTATTTCTCAAATTCACAACTACTCAACTAGCACAACTTTAATAGTACTACCTCCATATCTCAAAACAATCATCAATCATCAAACTTCTCTTAATATTCAACACACTCATAAGAAAGTTTTTACTAATCTTGAATACCTAGCATATTAGGACTGATTTCCCAATTTAAGCAGATTACCATGCTGTTTAAGGCTCTCAAAATAATATAAGTGAAGCATGAGAGAACAATAGTTTCTATAAAACAAAAACCACCGCCGTGCTCTAAAAGATGTAAGTGAAGCACTAGAGCAAAACTATATAGCTCAAAAGATATAAGCGAAGCGCGTATAGTATTCTAATAAATTCTGAATCATGCGTGTCTCTCTCAAAAGGTGTGTACAGGAAAGATGATTGTGGTAAACAAAAAGCAAAGACTCAAATCATACAAGACGCTCCAAGCAAAACACATATCATGTGGTGAATAAAAATATAGCTCCAAGTAAAGTTACCGATGGACGAAGACGAAAGAGGGGATGCCTTCCGGGGCATCCCCAAGCTTTGGCTTTTTGTTGTCCTTATTACATTGGGGTGCCATGGGCATCCCCAAGCTTAGGCTCTTGCCACTCCTTGTTCCATAATCCATCAAATCTTTTACCCAAAACTTGAAAACTTCACAACACAAAACTTAACAAAAAATCTCGTGAGCTCCGTTAGCGAAAGAAAACAAAACACCACTTCAAGGTACTGTAATGAACTCATTCTTTATTTATATTCGTGTTAAACCTACTCTATTACAAATTCTATATGGTTTATAAACTAATTTACTAGCCATAGATTCATCAAAATAAGCAAACCACACACGAAAAACAGAATCTGTCAAAAACAGAACAGTTTGTAGTAATCTGTAACTAACGCAAACTTCTGGAACTCGGAAAAATCTACCAAAATAGGATGACCTGGACAATTTGCTTATTGATCTACGGCAATTGGAATAAGTATTTATCACGTTCTGGTGATTTTTAACAATTGTTTTCGTGAACAGAAAGTTTCTGAAATTTTCAGCAAAATCAAATAACTATCATCCAAGAAGATCCTATAGGTTTAACTTGGCACAAACACTAATTAAAATATAAAAACAAATTTAACCAGAGGCTAGATCAAAGATTTATCCCTAAACAGAAGCAAAAAAAGCAAAAAAATAAAAAATAAAATTGGTTTGCCTCCCAACAAGCGCTATCGTTTAACGCCCCTAGCTAGGCATAAAAACACGGATAGATCTAGGTATTGCCATCTTTGGTAGGCAATCGATAAGTGGATCTCATAATAGATTCATATGGCAATTTAATTTTCTTTCTAGGGAAGTGTTCTGCCTTTCCTTAACGGGAATTGGAATCTAATATTTCCTTCCTTCATATCAATAATTGCATCAATCGTTCTAAGGAAAGGTCTACCAGGAATAATAGGACATGAAGGATTGCAATCTATATCAAGAACAATAAAATCTACGGGCACATAGTTCCTATTTGCAACAATAAGAACATCATTAATTCTTCCCATAGGTTTCTTAATGGTGGAATCCGCAAGGTGCAAGTTTAAAGAACAATCATCAAAATCACGGAAACCTAGCAAATCACACAAAGTTTTTGGAATCGTGGAAACACTAGCACCCAAATCACACAAAGCATAGCATTCATGATCTTTAATTTTAATTTTAATAGTAGGTTCCCACTCATCATAAAGTTTTCTAGGGATAGAAACTTCCAACTCAAGTTTTTCTTCATAAGATTTCATCAAAGCATCAACGATATGTTTAGTAAAAGCTTTATTTTGACTATAAGCATGAGGAGAATTTAACATGGATTGCAACAAGGAAATACAATCTATCAAAGAGCAATTATCATAATTAAATTCCTTGAAATCCAAGACAGTGGGTTCATTGATATCTAAAGTTTTGACCTCTTCAATTCCACTTTTACAAATTTTATCTTCAAGATGTAAAAACTCCGAATTTTTGGAATGCCTTCTAGGTAAAGGTGGCTCATATTCAGTCCCATCATTATCAAGATTCATATTGCAAAACAAAGATTTAATAGGGGACACATCAATCACTTTTAGATCTTCATCTTTATTCTCATAAAAAAATCCGGTTTAGCGGCCATCTTATTAACTAAGGTGGCCTGCTTATCCGAGATTTCAGCAATTAGTTTCTCAAGATGAGCAGTCTGAGATTTCAAACCATAAAATTCCTTAGACATATCATTGAGCTCTTTATTCATGTATCCCATAAAGCCTTTTTGTTCCTTAAGCTCGTTTCTAAAGAAATTATTATGCTCAAATTGTAAAGTCATAAAGTTTCTGACATTGTTTTTAATCTCCTCTAACCTTTTAAGGTGAAGATCACCGGATCTAAGTGGAGACATCATGACAAGCAAGCAATCCAACACGCGAACAAACAAGAAGCGAGCGAGAAAGAGGTGAACGGAAAAAAAAGAGGGCGAATAAAACGACAACGGTGAAGTGGGGGAGAGGAAAACGAGAGGCAAATGGCAAATAATGTAATGCAGGAGATAAGAGTTTGTGATGGGTACTTGGTATGTTGACTTTTGTGTAGACTCCCCGACAACGGCGCCAGAAATGGCTCGTTGTCGGGAGAGAAAATCTTGACTTGACTTGGCGTAAGCCTCCCCGGCAACGGCGCCAGAAATCCTTCTTGCTACCTCTTGAGCACTGCGTTGGTTTTCCCTTGAAGAGGAAAGGGTGATGCAGCAAAGTAGCGTAAGTATTTCCCTCAGTTTTGAGAACCAAGGTATCAATCCAGTAGGAGGAAGAAGTACGTCGGTGGAGCAACATGGGCCCCACGAGGGTGGAGGGCGCGCCTGGGGGGGTAGGCGCCCCCCTGCCTCGTGCTCTCCTCGTTGATTGCTTGACGTGGACTCCAAGTCCTCTAGATTACGTTTGTTCCGAAAATCACATTCCCGAAGGTTCCATTCCGTTTGGACTCCGTTTGGTATTCTTTTTCTGTGAAACTCTGAAATAGGCAAAAAAACAGCAATTTGGGCTGGGCCTCCGGTTAATAGGTTAGTCCCAAAAATAATATAAAAGTGTATAACAAAGCGCATTAATCATCCAAAACAGAATATAATATAGCATGGAGCAATCAAAAATTATAGATACGTTGGAGACGTATCATGGACTAACCGATGCTTCTAGGGATTTCCTAGATAGTTGTGCTGGTTGTGTTTTCAGGGAACGAACTATTGCTCAAGCTGAAGAATTATTGAATAACATATTGAAAAATTATGATGATTGGACTATTCCTGAACCACCGCCTAAACGCACTCCAAAGAAGAGGGGTATATTATATCTCAGTCCTGAAGATATGCAAGAGGCAAAGAAATCTATGAAGGAAAAGGGTATTAAAGCTAAGAATGTTAAAAATTAACCTCCTATTGAAGAAATACATGGGCTTAATACACCACCACTGCCTAAGGTGGTAGAGGTAAATTCTCTTATGAAGTTCAATGATAATGATAATCCTCACAATATGCATCTTAGTCAATGCCTTTATGAGTTTGAAAACTACATTAGAAAACAAGATCACTTCAATGCAAATGTTATGAAACAATTGAAATACAACTCGGATATGATTGCTCGCTTGAGTGACTTGTTATTTAGAATCTCAAATGATGTTAGAGGTGTTGGAAAACATGCTTCTGTGGTTCAAACTCAGTTAGAACAAGTTGCTAAATCTCAAAGAGAATTGCTTGATGAAATGAATAATAATATGCATGACTTTGCTGTTAGAGTTGCAACTAGAGGAGGTAAAATGACTCAGGAACCACTTTATCCTGAGGGACACCCAAAAAGAATTGAACAAGATTCACAAAGAGCTAACACTAGTGCACCTAGTCCTTCTAAAAAGAAAAAGAAAAATGATAGGACTTTGCACACTTCTAGTGAACCTGAAATAGAGAAACCTCCTGATAATGAGAATGAAACTTCTATCTCTGATGCTGAAACTCAATCTGGTAATGAACACTCACCTACTGATAATGAAAAAGATAATGATGAGGTTCATGAAGACTATCAACCAAACAATAATAAGGAACCGGATAATGATGTTGAGATAAAACCACCTGTTGATCTTGATAACCCACAACCTAAGAATAAAAGATATGACAAAAGAGACTTTGTGGCTAGGAAACACGGTAAAGAAAGAGAACCGTGGGTTCAAAAACCTATGCATTTTCCACCCAAGTCAACTAAAAAGAAAGATGATGAAGAATTTGAACGCTTTGCTGAAATGCTGAGGCCAGTCTTTTTGCGTACCCGCTTGACTGATATCTTGAAAATGCCTCCTTATGCAAAGTATATGAAAGACATCATCACAAATAAGAGAAAAATACCGGAAGCTGAAATCTCCACTGTGCTTGCTAATTATACTTTTAAACATGGAGTACCTAAAAACCTTGGAGATCCGGGAATACCAACTATACCTTGCTCTATCAAAAAGAATTATGTGAAAACTGCTTTGTGTGATTTAGGAGCTGGTGTTAGTGTTATGCCTTTCTCTTTATATAAAAGACTTGACTTGAATAAAATCACACCTACTAAAATATCTTTGCAAATGGCTGACAAATCAACTGACATACCTATCGGTATCTGTGAGGATGTGCCCGTTGTTGTTGCTAATGTTACTATTTTGACTGACTTTGTTATACTTGAGATGCCCGAGGACGACAACATGTTGATTATCCTTGGTAGACCCTTCTTGAATACTGCAGGGGCTGTTATTGATTGCAATAAAAGTAAGGTCACTTTTCATATCAATGGTAATGAGCATATGGTGCACTTTTCGAAGAAACAATTCCAAGTGAATGGTATTAGTGTTATTGAAAAATCTCCGACAATCACTATTGGAAGTTTTCAAATACCTCTACCTACTGTCAAAAAGAAATATGAAATGCTTATTGTTGGGGAAATGCATATCCCCATTGAGGTAACTTAGTGATTTACGAAAGTTCTTCGGTTTCATGCTAATCGTAAGTGGTTGTTAATAAGACCTGATCAACCTTATTAATGGATCATTTTTGAGCGGTATGAAGTTGATGAATTTAGTAAGCACTACCTTCTATCCCCACTTTTTGTTTTCTATTTTTATTAGTTAAATAAAATAAAATGCCATGATTTATCTGTTTTCTAAATTTTCCGGGCAATAAAAAATGACTCAAAAATAAAAGTCCTCATAATGCCTTGAAAATTTTATATGATTTTTTCTGAATATTTAAGAATTTTTGGTGCAATAATACCAGAGGGAGGTGTACCAGGTGGGCACAACCCACCTGGCGCCTGGACCCCCAGGCGCGCCCTGGTGGGTTGTGGTCCCCACGTGGGCCCCCTTACTTATCTCTTTAGCCCATATCATCACTTAACTCCAAAAAAATCCCCATTGCTCTCTCTCCCGTGTTCCTGAGCTCAAACCCGCGGATTTCGATCTCTTTGCTCGAAGCTCCGTTTCCGAAACTGTTTCGGGGGATTGTTGCTTGGTATGTGACTCCACCATTTGTCCAATTAATTTTTGTTTTAGTGGTTTATACTTTGAATAATTAGCTACTCTTGGTGATGCTGTAGATGTGCTTGCATGTTCAATTCTTAGTGTTCTAAGTAGTTTGAATGCTTGCTATGGCCTCTATGTATCCCTATGAGTAGTTGCTATCAATTTTGTGAAGTTTGTTGACAAATTTTTGCCACCCCAAAAAGTTTTTTTTTCAGAAAATTGTACGCAGACATGATGAACCTATTTGGAAGGAGTTCTTCGAGGAGACGATCCTCGGGGGCATCTTCTAGTGAAAGTTCTGCTCGTCGGTCATACGTTGAACCAAGTGAAAGTTCCACGCGAGATGCCGCCACCAAAACATGCTTATGGCCTTGCGATGACTATATGGTGCATGTGGGCATCAAGGAGGAATTTGAGCAATATGTTCACAATGCCAGTCTCGGTCCCTACCTTTCAGATAAGCGTGAACAACACCAACTCCTCACTGAATCATTTGTCAAAGGATTTAAATATTTTCCATGTCAGTCTAGGGTGTCTTTTATGCTTTATGATGAACCATTTACTATCCCACTGGATAATTTTGCTTACCATTGCAAACTTCCATTTTGGGGTTCGCTTGATGAGCCACCAAAGGCTGAGTATGAGTCTTTCTTGACTAGTCTTTGTTATGGTGAAAATAGAGGAGTGGGACAAGGAAGAATAAAGAGCATTCACTTTCCCGCAATTCAGTACTTTGCATTATTTAACGGGAAATGCATAGTAGGTTGCTACCTCTTGAGCTTGCGTTGGTTTTTCCCTTGAAGAGGAAAGGGTGATGCAGCAAAGTAGCGTAAGTATTTCCCTCAGTTTTTGAGAACCAAGGTATCAATCCAGTAGGAGACTACACACAAGTCGCCTCGTACCTACACAAACAAATAAGAACCTTGCAACCAACGCGATAAAGGGGTTGCCAATCCCTTCACGGCCACTTGCAAAAGTGGGATCTGATAGAGATAATAAGATAAACATTTTTGGTATTTTTATGATATAGATTGAAAGTAAAGATTGCAAAATAAAATAGATTGGAAACTTATATGATGGAAAATAAACCCGCGGGCCATAGGTTTCACTAGTGGCTTCTCTCAAGATAGCATAAGTATTACGGTGGGTGAACAAATTACTGTCGAGAAATTGATAGAAAAGTGCATAATTATGAGAATATCTAGGCATGATCATGTATATGCATCACGTCCGCGACAAGTAGACCGAAATGATTCTGTATCTACTACTATTACTCCACACATCGACCGCTATCCAACATGCATCTAGAGTATTAAGTTCATAAGAACAGAGTAACGCATTAGGCAAGATGACATGATGTAGAGGGATAAACTCAAGCAATATGATATAAACCCCATCTTTTTATCCTCGATGGCAACAATACAATACATGCCTTGCTGCCCCTGCTGTCACTGGAAAAGGACACCGTAAGATTGAACCCAAAGCTAAGCACTTCTCCCATTGCAATAAAGATCAATCTAGTAGGCCAAACCAAACTGATAATTCGAATAGACTTGCATAGATAACCAATCATACATAAAAGAATTCAGAGGAGATTCAAATATTGTTCATAGATAATCTTGATCATAAACCCACAATTCATTGGATCTCGACAAACACACCACAAAAAGAATTACATCGAATAGATCTCCAAGAAGATCGAGGAGAACTTTGTATTGAGATCCAAAGAGAGAGAAGAAGCCATCTAGCTAATAACTATGGACCCGAAGGTCTGTGGTAAACTACTCACACATCATCGGAGAGGCTATGGTGTTGATGTAGAAGCCCTCCGTGATCGATTCCCCCTCCGACAGAGCGCTGAAAAAGGCCCCAAGATGGGATCTCACGGGTACAAAAGGTTGCGGCGGTGGAAATAGGGTTTCGTGGTGCTCCTGGATGTTTTTGGGGCATATGGGTATATATAGGAGGAAGAAGTAGGTCGGTGGAGTTGCGAGGGGCCCACGAGGGTGGGGGCGCGCCTCCCTGCCTCGTGGCCTCCTCGCTTCTTTCTTGACGTCCACTCCAAGTCCTCTGGATCACGTTTGTTCCAAAAATAACTCTCCCAAAGGTTTCATTCCATTTGGACTCCGTTTGATTTCCTTTTCCACGAAACACTAAAATAGGCAAAAAAAACAGCAATTTGCACTGGGCCTTCGGTTAATAGGTTAGTCCCAAAAATAATATAAAAGTGCTTAGTAAAGCCCATTAAACATCCAAAACTGATAATATAATAGCATGGAACAATAAAAAATTATAGATACGTTGGAGACGTATCATAGGCAAGCAAGACTATAGCGTACTTTGCTTGCCAGACTTGAGTCTCATTCACACCGCTCTCTCTGGTGAAAGGAATTTTAACCTTGGAGCAATTGTTGCGCGTAGACTTCAGCATAACGCCAAGAGTGGCTGGTTCTATGGTGGAATTTATGCCACACGTCTAGCACGAGGACTGGGTGTTTCACCTTTGCCCTTTGATCCTATCCTACCCACTCGATATTTAGATTTTGATGCCTTAAAGGAGCATAAGTTTCTCAAGGGAAGGGCTGATAACTTCACTTATAATCTGTTGTTTAACCAGTCACATGTTGTGGACACATATTTGCCTGCGCCTGCTCTCTTTGATTGTCACAACAAGGGGAGATATTTTGTTCTTGAGAGTGAGGCCCGAGCTCACAATGCAGGAGTGGTGGCAGCCCGGCAGGCTGAGGCATCCGCACCGAGAGCCTCCGTGAGCTACCATGCCGACTACTACCCTCCAGGCTACTGATCGATTACCAACTTAGGCCAAAAGCCTAAGCTTGGGGGAGTATGTGTTTCCACCGACTTTACATTCATGACCACTTATTCCATTTGTCGGTGTCCACACTTTTTCAATGTATCATCCATGCTTAGATTTATTTTCTTGCTTTCTTCTTGTGTGTTTGAAAAACTTTAGAAAAACCCAAAAAAATAGTTGTAGTAATTTACTTTCTATGCATGCTTAGTAGTAGTAGTATTAAAAAGAAAATCCAAAAAGATTTCCTTGTTCTTCTTTTGCTTGTTGGGAGCTTTCCCGTGTAAATAGTTTTTCTCATTTTTGCTTTTTATTGTGCTTGTTGAAGAAAAACCAAAAACTCCAAAAATATTTCAGTGTGTTTCTCTGAACTTCTTTTCTTTTTATTCGAGTCTTACCGAGGAGAAGACCACGATGAAAATGTTGAGTGGCTCTCATATGAATAATTGTTGAACTAATAAAGAGCCCATTTTACCTTGTCTTCTCCTGTTGAATAAAATGTGTGCAGATTCCAGCTTAGTCCACGACACTCTTGCACTATTATTATTTTCATATCATTCGGTCATGCAAGTGAAAGGCAATAATGACGACATCCGATGAACTGGCCGTGGCAAAGAGAAACTGGTATGAACTCGACTTGTTCTGTTTGTGTAAATATGTTTAACCTAGTATCCAGGCTTCAGCCCATTATGATTAAACATGTTTGCAATGACAATTAGAGATTATAGTTTCTCATGCCATGCATAAGTAGCTCGGAGTTGATAATGATTTATCTTGGATATCAACATAGCGTTAAAATGATTGTGATGTAGTATGATGATATGGTATCCTCCTCTGAATGTTCGAGTGGCTTGACTTGGTACATGTTCATGCATGTAGTTGAATCAAAACCAACATAGCCTTTATAATATTTATGTTCATGGTGTTCATATCCTACTCATGCTAGTGTCCAATGTTACTTACGCATAATGCATGGTTATGATCGTTGTTGCTCTCTAGCTGGCCGCTTCTCAATCTTAATTGCTAGCCTTCGCTTGTACTAAGTGGGAATTCTGCTTGTACATCAAAAACCTTGAACCCAAAGTTATTCCAGATGAGTCCACCATACCTACCTATATACGGTATTACCCTGCCGTCCTAAGTAAATTTGCATGTGCCACCTCTAAAAACTTCTAAAAAATTATCCATTTTGTGTGCCTGGATCGTTCATGGAATGACAAGAGGTGGTCGATATCTTCCATGCTAAGCGGGTTATCCTCAGGTCGAGTGTTTATTCACTCGCCATCACACGAGGAAATGGGCGGTAATAGGAATGCCCAGTCCCAAACTACAAACATGAAAAAGAGCTCATCTCTGAAATAATCAAACAAAAACTCCCAACGGAGTTAAAACCTTTACTTTTATCGCTTGGGAACCACCACTAGCGTGCTTAGCATGGAAGATGTTGATAACTGATGGTCGTGAAGTGAATAAAAAGGGTGCATGTCTATCATTTATCTCTGTTTTAAAAATTGAGCTCTGGCACCTCTGCAAATCACTGCTTCCCTCTGCGAAGGGACTATGTATTTACTTTTATGTTGTGTCATCACCTTCTAAAAACAAGCGCCAGAAACTGAGTAGAGCACAGCTGTCATGATTTATGCATTGTGTGTAGCTAATGTTGGGTGCATCATGACTGGACCTTTTCTACCATGAATTACAATGTTTAGTCGCTGCTTGAACTTTGGAGGTGCTCTACATTTATGTTTTGCGGTCTCAGAAAGGGCTAGCAAGATACCACTATTGTCATATTATATCATGGTTGTTTTGACAACGTGTTGCTGTCTAAGATATCTTATTATTGCTCGCTAGCTGATTATGTCATTGATATGAATCATTATAATCTTTAAGAGTTATTGTCGACATGGTTAGTTATAATGCTGGTTGAAAACCTGGGTGCTGTTTAAGCTTATTTACGCAAACAAGAGCAAAAGTGTTCGTAAAAGTTTTTCTTTCTCACTTTCAGATTATCAACTGAATTGCTTGAGGACAAGCAAAGGTTTAAGCTTGGGGGAGTTGATATGTCTCCAACGTATCTACTTTTTCTCACGCTTTTCCTCTTGTTTTGGACTGTAATTTGCATGATTTGAATGAAACTAACCCCGGACTGACGCTGTTTTCAGCAGAACTACCATGGTGTTGTTTTTGTGCAGATATAAAAGTTCTCGGAATGGAACGAAACTTTGTGAGGATTTTTTATATCAATAATAAGAATTTCTGGAGCCAAGACCCACCAGAGAGGGCCCCCTGGTTGGGCACAACCCACCAGGGCGCGCCCCATCTCCTGGCACGCCGAGGTGGGTTGTACCCACCTGGTGGCCCCGCTGATGACCCCCCTGATACTATAAAATTACATATTTTCAGAAAAAAATCAGGGAGAATGAATTATCATGATCCACGAGACGGAGCCGCCGCCAAGCCCTGTTCTTCCTCGGGAGGGCAGATCTGGAGCCCGTTTGGGGCTCCGGAGAGGGGGGTCTTCGTTCTTCGTCATCACCAACCCATCTCCATCGTGAATTCCATGATGCTCCACACCGGGAGTGAGTAATTCCTTCGTAGGCTCGCTGGTCGCTGAGGAGTTGGATGAGATTCATCATTTAATCGAGTTAGTTTTGTTAGGGCCCGATCCCTAGTATCCACTATGTTCTTAGATTGATGTTGCTATGACTGTGCTATGCTTAATGCTTGTCACTTTTGGCCCGGGTGCCATGAACTCAGATCTGAACCGTTTATGAATTCATCATTATATCCATGTTTTAGATCTGATCTTGCAAGTTATAGTCACCTACTACAGTTATGATCCGACAACCCCGGAGTGACAACAACCGGGCCCACTCTCGGTGATGATCGTAGTTTGAGGAGTTCATGTATTCACTATGTGTTAATGCTTTGTTCCGGTTCTCTATTAAAAGGAGGCTGTAATATCCCTTAGTTTCCAATATGGACCCCGCTGCCACGGGAGGGTAGGACAAAAGATGTCATGCAAGTTCTTTTAATAAAGCACGTATGACTATTTATGGAATACATGCCAACATTATATCGTTGAACTGGAGCTAGTGTCGTATCGCCCTAGGTTATAACTGTCACATGATGAATATCATCCAACAAGTCACCGATCCAATGCCTACGAATTTATCTTATATTGATCTTGCTGCGTTACTATTGCTATCATCACTGTTACACTTGCTACAAATTACTGCTATCACTGTTACTGTTACCGTTGCTGCTGTCACTACTATCAAACTACTTTGCTACTGATCACTTTGCTGCAGATAATTAATCTCCAGGTGTGGTTGAATTGACAACTTAGCTGCTAATACCTTCAAATATTCTTTGGATCCCCTTGTGTCGAATCTATAAATTTGGGTTAAATACTTTACCCTCGAAAACTGTTGCGATCCCCTATACTTGTGGCTTATCAAGCGCCGCCGTCTTGAAGCGGAACTTGGGCAGGAGCACTTTTGCCCTCTAGTGGAGCGATTCCACCGGGGGAACTCCCCCCCCCCCCCCCCCCGAGGGGGAAATCATCGTCATCATCATCGCCAACAACTCTCCCATCTTGGGGAGGGAAATATCCATCAACATCTTCAACAGGACCATCTCATCTCAAACCCTAGTTCATCTCTTGTGTTCAATTTTTGTACCGGAACTATAGATTGGTGCTTGTGGGTGACTAGTAGTGTTGATTACATCTTGTAGTTGATTAGTATATGATTTATTTGGTGGAAGATTATATGTTCAGATCCAATATGCTATTTAATACCCCTCTGATCTTGAGCATGATTATCATTTGTGAGTAGTTACTTTTGTTCTTGAGGTCACGGGAGAAATCATGTTGCAAGTAATCATGTGAACTTGATATGTGTTCGATATTTTGATAGTATGTATGTTGTGATTCCCCTTAGTGGTGTCATGTGAACGTGGACTAGGGTTGCGAGAGTGACAAAAGTTTAAACCCTAGTTTATGCGCTATTCCGTAAGGGACCGATTGGATCCAAAAGTTTAATGCTATTGGTTAGAATGTATTCTTAATACTCTTCTCGTAGTTGCGGATGCTTGCGAGGGGGTTAATCATAAGTAGGAGGCTTTTTCAAGCAAGAACAACACCTAAGCACCGGTCCACCCACATATCAAATTATCAAAGTAGCGAGCACGAATCGAATCAACATGATGAAAGTGACTATATGAAATTCTCGTGTACCCTCAACAACGCTTTGCTTATTATAAGAGACCGTTTTTGTGACAGTCTGGATTTTGCCTTCTCTCTTTTTACCGGACTTGCCTTCTCTCTCTTTCCGGACTTGGTTTTCATCGTGGTTTTTGCCCTGATTTGATTTGGATCAATTCAAATGGACTTGCCACTTGGTCATATCCTTGGCTTTCACCCAAGTGACCTATCTACCTTATTCCTCCCACAAATTCCCAAAATAATAAAATGAATATTTTTCCTAAACGGAAAATATTCATTTTTCTCTCTTAAGCTCATTTCAGAACTTTGTGCTCCAAAGCAACCTCAATTTTTCTTGCTCAGAAAAATCTGAGATAATTCCTAAATATTCTTAGGACCATGGCACATCTTCCCATGCAAAAATATTGCATCACTTTTTGTAATATTTTTGCTGTAGAAAATCTTTTCACTTCTGGACCAGAAATGCACTTTGTACAGAAGTGCATTTTTCCTTGAGCTTTTGGCCTTGAGATTTCTTGAGCTTAAAGACCTTCCTAAGAAACCCTAAACCCCAGGAGATTAGCCCTAATGGCCTTCTAGAAGGTGGCCAAACTTGGCGACCAAGTTTCTGACCAGAAACTTGCCAGCTTGGTAGAGTCGCGTCTGGTCAGCCTGGGTATGATCCATCACCTCTCCTAGACGTAGCACTGCACGGTCGAGCTCGTAGACAAGGTTTGCCCGCTCCTGGCCGTCGTTTTGGCCATGCCAGCCTGGTGACCGTGCGACGACTCGGCGCCTGGCAGCGTCTCGACGCGCTCTGGCTGGCGCTTTGCGTTCTATTTCGCGCGTGTGCATGCAAGTGCTCGCCTCCGACTGCCGCAACATGCCACAACCCTCGACCCATCACCCATGACCCCTCCCTGGCACTCGCTGATGCCGGAGCCGCCGCAGCAAGCCCGGTCAAGTCGCGGCCAAAACGGCATAGTGCGCGTGTGTGCTTGTCCCCATCTCAAACCGCCGCCAGTGCTCGTCCACGAGCATGGGCAAGCGCCGGCGTTGACGCTGCACCCTGTCCCCTCGCGTTGGAGCCTCTCATCGATGTTCGCCGCATGTCCAGAGTGCTCCGGCGGTGACACGTCCCCCCCCCCTCTGCTCCGGCTATATAAAGCCACCCCGCCTCCCTTGCTAGCCACGCCCCACTCCACACCACCTCCACGAACACGTAGACGAGCAGAAGCCCGGTCGGGCAGGCCTCTGGCCATCGCCCCGACCGAGGACTCCGGCGATCCCCGCAGGCCAGCTGCCGCTCTCCAGGGCCTCTCGAGCTCAAGAAGCTGCTTGGGCAGGGCCTTGGTGGTCTGCTGGAGCTGCCTGGACCCCGCCAAGCCCTCAGAGTGTTGGGGAACGTAGCAGAAATTTAAAATTTTCTACGTATCACCAAGATCAATCTATGGAGTCATCTAGCAACGAGAGAGAGGGGAGTGCATCTACATACCCTTGTAGATCGCGCGCGGAAGCGTTCAAGAGAACGGGGTTGATGGAGTCGTACTCGTCGTGATCCAAATCACCGATGATCCTAGCGCCGAACGGACGGCACCTCCGCGTTCAACACACGTACGGAGCGGGGACGTCTCCTCCTTCTTGATCCAGCAAGGGGGGAGGAGAAGTTGATCGAGATCCAGCAGCACGACGGCGTGGTGGTGGAAGTAGCGGGATCCCGGCAGGGCTTCGCCAAGCGCAAGCGGGGAGGAAGAGGTGTCGCGGGAGGGAGGGAGGCGCCAGGGCTTGGGGTGCTGCTCCCATGCGCCTCCCCACTATATATAGGGGTGGAGGGGGCTGGTTTCTTGCCCTCCAAGTCCATTGGGGCGTTGGCAAAGGTGGGGGAAAGATATCCCATCATTTCCCTTCCCGATTGTTATCCCCCCTTTTTAGGGATCTTGATCTTATCCGTTCGGGATATGATCTTATTCCTTCTAAGGTGGGATCTTGGTGCGCCTTGACCAGGGGTGTGGGGCCTTGCCCCCACTACCCACGTTCATGTGGGTCCCCCCATGCAGGTGGGCCCCACTTCGGAACCTTCTAGAACCTTCCCGGTACAATACCGAAAAATCCCGAACATTTTCCGGTGGCCAAAATAGGACTTCCCATATATAAATCTTTACCTCCGGAACTCCTCGTGACATCCAGGATCTCATCCGGGACTCCGAACAACTTTTGGTTAACCGCATACTAATATCTCTACAACTCTAGCGTCACCGAACCTTAAGTGTGTAGACCCTACGGGTTCGGGAGACATGCAGACATGACCGAGACGACTCTCCGGTCAATAACCAACAGCGGGATCTGGATACCCATGTTCTCCCACATGTTCCACGATGATCTCATCGGATGAACCACGATGTCGAGGATTCAATCAATCCCGTATACAATTCCCTTTGTCAATCGGTATGTTACTTGCCCGAGATTCGATCATCGGTATCCCAATACCTTGTTCAATCTCGTTACCGGCAAGTCACTTTACTCGTATCGCAACGCATGATCCCGTGGCTAACTCCTTAGTCACATTGAGCTCATTATGATGATGCATTAACGAGTGGGCCCAGAGATACCTCTCCGTCATACGGAGTGACAAATCCTAGTCTCGATTCGTGCCAACCCAACAGACACTTTCAGAGATACCTATAGTGCACCTTTATAGCCACCCAGTTACGTTGTGATGTTTGGTACACCCAAAGCATTCCTACGGTATCCAGGAGTTGCACAATCTCATGGTCTAAGGAAATGATACTTGACATTAGAAAAGCTCTAGCAAACGAACTACACGATCTTGTGCTATGCTTAGGATTGGGTCTTGTCCATCACATCATTCTCCTAATGATGTGATCCCGTTATCAATGACATCCAATGTCCATGGTCAGGAAACCATAACCATCTATTGATCAACGAGCTAGTCAACTAGAGGCTTACTAGGGACATGTTGTGGTCTATGTATTCACACATGTATTACGGTTTCTAGTTAATACAATTATAGTATGAACAATAGACAATTATTATGAACAAGGAAATACAATAATAACCATTTTATTATTGCCTCTAGGGCATATTTCCAACACGGAGCTGCCTCTAGCCACCGTCTTCCACCTCTCCAGCGAACCCCGTCCGCCACCGAAGCTTGCGAGCTCGACTGCGACCAGCTCCGTCCACCTTTCGCCAAGCCACGGGTACGGGCAGGTGCGCCGCGAGCCCCGCTTCCGATCTATCCCTCTAGCCTAGCCCCAAACCCCCTCGTCGCCGGCATGAGCTCCGGCGAAGCACCGCCTCCCCTCTGATCTCGATCACCTTCCCTCTCTCCTGACTGGTGGGGCCCAGTGTCAGCCTCACCACTCGTGCCCGAAGCGGTATGAGTGGATGCGCACTCCCACTTTACGCCTTCGGCGTCACCCCCCCAGGATTTTCTATTTATTGAAATGTAATTCAGAAATCTGACTAAACTTTGACCAGCCACCATTTCTAAACCATAAGTCCAAATGAATTGATTCTTTTTGCATTGTCTTTGTTACAGAAAGCTCTAGCATCACACCAAAAGGTGGATTTTTCCTTGCTGTCTAGAATTTCTGGTGATTTTCAGAATGTGTTTTGACATTTATTTTTGTGGTTTTAAAATATTTTCAGAAGGAGGATCTTGCCTTGAAGCTAACCAGGAGGAGTGTGACCCTCCTCTGCACTAAGGCAAGCCACTGCATCATTTGGATGGTGTTATTTCAATATCTATGATTTTCTACTTGAATATGAGTCTTTGTTTGCATTTAAAATTTGATAAATTAATATGGTTAATTGCTAGTTGTTTTATGATGCTTGATATGCTTGTTTTAGCTTCTGGTTGAGTTCATCGAATTGTTTGGCTGAGTAGAGTAAGATTTTGCACTAGATATTTTGTTATGGAAAGTTATGGTAGCTATTTTTGCTAGTAATAGTTTTCAACTAAATGATGAACTAAAAAAATGTTGTTTGTAGATAAAAATGAGTTATAACCAGAGAAGTTTCTGATCTTAGTATTGCAAGATAGTTATGTTGCTTGTTTTGATCCATGCTTAAGAGTTGCTTGCTCTGTGTGACGAGTAGTTGCATGATTTCCGGTCTGATGCCATGTTAGTAATAAAAAGTTTTTCTGAAAGTTAATACTTGATTAAGTTCAACCTGAATATGATGTTGATCACATCATGGTGCCACTGAATCTGGTTTTTAATTCAGCGTGACCACATTTACCTAATGGGAAGGTCTTGATTCGGTCCTTTGTCGTGGCTCTCACCGGTGCCTCCCGCGAGGGAAGGTTATGGGCGTGCATACCCTTGCCCGGTAGGCGGACAAAACCTTGTGTGCTCGTTTTGTTTTTATGGTACCTTGTCCCCGTTTGGGACCGTTTTGCCACGACGGTGGCCGTTGGTGTCTTTGGTAGACACGGGGCCACCCAAGACCTAGCCCTGAGAGGGAGATGGTCGGAGTGGCCGGGGAGAGTGCATGGCAAAGGGAGGGTTTCGTCGGAATACTTTGGTCCACCCGAATGGGAGTACGAGGCCAGGTATTCCGTAGTGTGGGTAAAGTGCGCTACCTCTGCAGAGTGCATTTAATCTATCGATAGCCGCGCCCTCGGTTATGGGCAAGACTCGGGAGTAATTTACACCATGGATCAACTTTTATAATTAATCTTGCAAACTAGTAATTGTTGTGATGCATTGTTTCGTGGTGAACCTTGAACACTCGAGGTGTTCATGAGTGATTGGTTTTAGGTGTGACCCCGGTGTGGTCACCGTTTGGTTATGAGGTAACCGTCTGGTAAGCGAGTCCGTGTGACTCGGTGCGCTGTTTGGTTGCTTTGCATAGCTTTGCATTTGTAGTAATTTCTTGCATTAATTTAACTTGATTAATTATCATGATATTGTCTGTCATCGTGCTTATGTTTGTTGTGAGCTTGCAAGTACATTCAATGTACTGACCTGGCGTGTCATGCCAGCTTTCAGGCAAGTTGATTCGCATCGGAGCGCATCTCGTGTCTAGGCCGTGTCCACATTGGTGTCCCTGTGCCATGCAGTTCCGCTACGTCGTTCTTCCGCTGCCGCGTAGTTTCGTGTGATCGAGGCCCCAGCCATGTTCATTAAATACATACTGTCCAGCAGCACCGTGTGTGCCACTTGGCCTCGAATCTCGATGTAATATCAGACCTTTGTACCACGCTAGTATCAATAAAGCGGTTATTTCTGTACCATGTTGTTGTGTATTGCCAGAAGACTCGATCTCTAGGCTGGCAATGCAGGGTAAACCGGTTGCTCTGAGTCGGGGTGCCACAACGCTTGGTGTCAGAGCCGCGCTGATTGTAGGACACGCTGGACCGGTAGTGCGTTAGTAAAACGGTAGATAGTTTCGTTTGAGTGCCGGTAGACATAGGAATTGGTTGTTGCATTGCATGCATGACTTATTGTTGTTATTACTAACCGTATGGTTTGTGAGTGTAGATGGCACCAGTACCGATCTTGTACCATCCTGAGCCAGCTCCGTGCACATCGCCACACCTGCTTCAGAACGTGTGGCGACGACTCTATCCAGAGGGTGCTGATCCAGAGTATCGGGTGTATCGCTAGCATCTGGCCGGTGCATTGTATGAGTATTATGCTGAGGTCACTCTACACCACAGTTCCCCATCCGGCGCTTACACTTGTTCATCTAAGGGTGGTCTTGCTTCTACGCCATCTCAGGCGGTTCAGTTTGCTGCTATCGAGGCTCTTGTAGACTTGCGCTACAATGAGGTTCGCATGCACACCCACCCTGGACTTTTCTTCTACCCATCTCTGCACGAGAATGGGCGTATCCGCTTTCCTTTGATTAATCCGACGTGCGATCGTCCCACTAGCCACCTTGCACGCTACATCACCGCTAGCTATCTCCTTAACTACGAGTTAGCTCGGGAGCTCTCACGCGCTCGCGCCGCTCTCGCTGCTGCTCGTATAGGGAACCCTCTTCCCGCTGTCATCTACGCTTCTGCTCCTCCCACCTCTGTTCCTACGACGACCTCGCAGGGTACCGTTAACCCTTTGACGGTGAACCCTCGCAGCGCTCCTGCTGCATGGCCTTCTCTTGTCGCTACTCCTGCCGCTCCTATGCTTAGATCCCATCCCCCGCCTGCCCCTGAGGGAGAGCCCTCAAGGCAGCGCCAGCGCACCTCTCTTCCCCCGGAGATCTCTACTATCAGTTCAGGATCTGGGTCCGGCTCAGGAGACGAGCCTGCAGCAGCACCATCCGAGCAGTAGATCGTTAGAGTATCGTGGTAGTCATGAGCATGATGTATGGCTGTAATCGCACTTGTCATGATGCGTAGTTTCATGTACGAGGGTAGTAGACCCATTGCGATGTTTATTTTCATGTTGGGACTATGTATAATTATGTTGGACTCTTTTTCGACTTGGTTTTATTCGCTGCTTTCTTCCGGGATTTGTCATTGGTTTTTCCCCCATTTTGGAATGTTCTCATCATGGTTGCTATGTATTGGGAAAACGAAAAATAGGTTGCCGCGTGGAGGCAGCAGCAGTCAAGCTGGTGAGGATGTCCCTGTCCGTCGTTCTGCAAGACAGGCAGGACATTCCCCTGAACCATACCAGCCACCTCCGCCTCCACCGCCACAACCACCTTCCACCGAGCAAATCCTGCATGTTTGAAGAAAGAAGGAGCAATGATCTGCTGGAAATACTGAAAAGTGTACAAGTTATGGTTGGGCAGAATGGAAACCAGAATGGCCATCATTCCAAGCTATCAGATTTTCAGCGAACCAAGCCTCCTAGTTTCAGCCATGCTACTGATCCTTTGGACGCCGACGACTGGCTAAGGACTATTGAAAGAAAACTGGAAATTGCTCACACAGACGACGGAGACAAGGTTCCCTTCGCAACGCATTATCTCGAAGGAGCTGCCGCTATACGGTGGGATAATGCCAAAGCAATATGGCCTGCCGACGAGGAAATTACTTGGACAAAATTCAAGGATCATTTTCGCAAATATCATATTCCCACCGGAGTCATGAAGATCAAGCAACGCGAATTTCTCGCTCTCACTCAAGGCAGCATGACCGTCGCCGAGTATCTGAATAAATTCAACCATCTGGCCCGCTATTCTCTCCATGATGTGGCCACCGAAGAGCGGAAGATCGACCGATTCCTTGGAGGCCTACATCAACATCTCCGGTGCACTCTCAGTATGTTTGATTTCCCGGACTTCCTGACTCTGGTGAACAAGGCCCTCATCGCCGAGAAGGAACACAAATTCATGCACGACAACAAGCCAGCTGCTAGTGACCACAAGCGCAAATTCGAGCCCAAGAAGGATATGCAACCAGTGCAAAAGGCTCGTACATGGCAACAGACTCAGGTGGAGCACAAACCCAATACCAAGTCTGCATCAACTGTGCGACCAGAGAAGTTACCGTGAAAAATATGGAAGGTCGCACTACCAGTTTTTATGCCCGCAAGCGCATCCCCATGAAGGATATGGTTTTCGCAGCCGTGACAGAAGAGGTGGAATTAATCCCAGTGGTTAGTGAGTATCCAGATGTATTTCCTGAAGAATTGCCCGGCATGCCACCAGAACGGGAATTCGAGTTCGCTATTGACCTAGTGCCTGGAACCACCCCGATACATAAGAAATATTATCGGATGCCCTCCTCAGAATTGGTGGAATTGAAGAAACAACTGGATGAGATGCTGCAAAAAGGATACATTCGTCCAAGCTCTTCCCCATGGGGATCACCAGCAATATTCGTGGACAAAAAGGATGACAGTCTACGAATGTGTGTAGACTACCGACAGCTGAATGACGTCACCATTAAAAACAAGTATCCACTACCGAGGATTGACGATCTGTTTGATCAACTCAGTGGGGCCAAAGTATTCTCAAAGATTGATTTGAGGACGGGATATCATCAACTCAAGATTAAGAAGGAAGATATTCCTAAGACCGCGCTCGCCACTCGGTACGGTCTTTAAGAATACACTGTTATGTCCTTCAGCCTCACCAACGCTCCTACATTCTTTATGCATATGATGAACAAGGTGTTTATGGACTTCTTGGACAAGTTTGTGGTGGTGTTCATTGATGACATCCTCATTTACTCCAAAAGCAAGGACAAACATAAGGAACATCTTCGCGTAGTTCTGCAACGGCTTTGCGATCATCAACTGTATGCCAAATTCAGCAAATGTGAGTTTTGGCTCCAGCAAGTGGGATTCCTCGGACATATCCTCTCGGCAGAAGGAATCTCGGTGGACCCAAGCAAGGTAAAAGATGTACTTGATTGGTCCGCACCCACCACCGTCTTAGAAATCCGGAGTTTCCTTGGACTGGCCGGATATTATCGCCGTTTATCGAAGGATTTTCCAAGATCGCCAAGCCAATGACTGAGCTCCTCAAGAAGGACAAGAAGTTCGCATGGACTGAAGACTGCGAACGGAGCTTCAATGAGTTAAAAACCAGACTGACATCGGCACCCGTATTAACTCTTCCAGATATCTACCGCAGTTTCAATGTTTACTGCGACGCCTCCAGAAAAGGACTGGGGGTGTACTCATGCAAGATGGCAAAGTGGTGGCCTATGCATCTCGCCAACTGCGACAACATGAAGGAAACTATCCTACTCATGATTTGGAATTGGCCGCAGTGGTGCACGCTTTGAAAATCTAGAGACATTATCTGATTGGAAAGAAGTGCCAAATATTCACCGACCATAAAAGTCTCAAGTATATATTCACCCAGCCCGACTTGAACCTTCGACAACGAAGATGGCTCGAGTTGGTTAAGGACTATGACCTCGGAATAAATTTTCACCCGGGCAAAGCTAATGTGGTGGCTGACGCCCTCAGCCGCAAACCAGCCAACCTCAATGCCCTAATGGATTCCTTCCCTCCAGAGCTCTATGAAGAAATCATGCAGCTAAATTTGGTAATCACCGACGCCCGTCTTACCAATATATTAGAAGTTGCTCCTACTCTCGAAGAAGAAATCCGCAGAGCTCAAGCGGATGATAAGGTGTTACGGATATATGTTCAGAAGCTGCACCAAGGGCAAGCACCGTATTTCACTATGGATCAGCAAGGTTCGCTAAGGTTCCGAGGAAGACTTTGCGTACCCAACCAAGACAGTCTGAAGAAGAAAATATTGGCGGAAGCACATGAAGCACCATACTCAATTCATCCCGGTGGTACCAAGATGTATGAGGATCTTCGTCAGATATTTTGGTGGGATGGAATGAAGAAAGACATCGCGTATTTTGTGGCCTGCTGCGATATCTGCAATAAGGTAAAGGCGGAACACCAAAAACCCGTCGGACTTCTCTAGCCTCTGCCGGTATACCAATGGAAATGGGACGATATTTGCATGGATTTCATCACCGTATTACCAAGGTCTCATCGAGGAAACGACGCGATATGGGTCACAGTGGACACTCTAACCAAGGTGGCACACTTCCTACCCATCCGGACCACATACCGTGCAAATCAACTTGCACAGCTGTATGTATCAAGAATCGTCAGTCTGCATGGAGTACCCAAGACTATCACCTCCGACAGGGGATCTCTATTCACATCCGCATTTTGGTCCCGACTTCATCAAGCCTTGGGGACCGCTCTGAAGTACAGCACGGCTTACCATCCTCAGACAGATGGACAGACTGAGCGAGTAAATTAAATACTCGAAGATATGCTCGGGGCATGTACATTGGCCCAAGGAACCAAGTGGGAAGACTGTCTGCCCTACGCCGAGTTTTCCTACAACAACAGTTTCCAGGCCAGCTTAAAGATGTCACCCTATGAAGCCCTGTATGGCCGGAAATGCCGCACCCCATTAAATTGGTCTCAAACCAGAGATAGCCGTATTTTCGGGACTGATTTAATGCTCGAAGCATAAAAGAAAGTCAAGGAAATCTGAGACAGACTGCAACTGGCCAAATCCCGACAGAAGAGCTACTATGATGCCAAACATTGTCAGATCAGCTTCGAACCCGAAGAACACGTATATCTCCGAGTCACCCCTATGAAAGGAGTCAAGAGGTTTCAGACCCGAGGAAAATTGGCACCCAGATATATCGGTCCATTCCCCGTCATGGCCAGAGTCGGAACAGTTGCCTACCAGTTGGAATTGCCACCAGAATTGTCAGAAGTACACAACGTGTTTCACATCTCACAGCTAAGAAGATGCATCTCGCCACCGAAGAAAAGGACTGATATGTCAGAGATAGAATTGGCTAAGGATTTGACTTATGAGGAAAAGCCAATCAGAATATTGGATCAGACAGAAAGGGTCACTCGCAACAGGGCCTTGGTGGTCTGCTGGAGCTTCCTGGACCCCGCCAAGCCCTCGGAGCTGCCTCTAGCCACCGTCTTCCACCTCTCCGGCGAACCCCGTCCGCCATCGAAGCTTGCGAGCTCGACTGCGCCAGCTCCGTCCACCTTTCACCAAGCCACGGGTACGGGCAGGTGCGCCGCGAGCCCCGCTTCCGATCTATCCCTCTAGCCTAGCCCCAAACCCCCTCGTCGCCGGCATGAGCTCCGGCGAAGCACCGCCTCCCCTCTGATCTCGATCCCCTTCCCTCTCTCCTGACTGGTGGGGCCTAGTGTCAGCCTCACCACTCGCGCCCGAAGCGGTACGAGTGGAGGCACACTCCCACTTTACGCCTTCGACGTCACCCCCCCCCCCCAGGATTTTCTATTTATTCAAATTTAATTCAGAAATTTGACTAAACTTTGACCAGCCACCATTTCTAAACCATAAGTCCAAATAAATTGATTCTTTTTGCATTGTCTTTGTTACAGAAAGCTCTAGCATCACACCAAAAGGTGGATTTTTCCTTGCTGTCTAGAATTTCTGGTGATTTTCAGAATGTGTTTTGAAATTTATTTTTGTGGTTTTAAAATATTTTCAGAAGGAGGATCTTGCCTTGAAGCTAACCAGGAGGAGTGTGACCCTCCTCTGCACTAAGGCAAGCCACAACATCATTTGGATGGTGTTATTTCAATATCTATGATTTTCTACTTGAATATGAGTCTTTATTTGCATTTAAAATTTGATAAATTAATATGGTTGATTGCTAGTTGTTTTATGATGCTTGATATGCTTGTTTTAGCTTCTGGTTGAGTTCATAGAATTGTTTGGCTGAGTAGAGTAAGATTTTGCACTAGATATTTTGTTATGCAAAGTTATGGTAGCTATTTTTGCTAGTAATAGTTTTCAACTAAATGATGAACTAAAAAAATGTTGTTTGTAGATAAAAATGAGTTATAACCAGAGAAGTTTCTGATCTTAGTATTGCAAGATAGTTATGTTGCTTGTTTTGATCCATGCTTAAGAGTTGCTTGCTCTGTGTGACGAGTAGTTGCATGATTTCCGGTATGATGCCATGTTAGTAATAAAAAGTTTTTCTGAAAGTTAATACTTGATTAAGTTCAACCTGAATATGATGTTGATCACATCATGGTGCCACTGAATCTGGTTTTTAATTCATTGTGACCACATTTACCTAATGGGAAGGTCTTGATTCGGTCCTTTGTCGTGGCTCTCACCGGTGCCTCCCGCGAGGGAAGGTTATGGGCGTGCATACCCTCGCCCGGTAGGCAGACATAACCTTGTGTGCTCGTTTTGTTTTTATGGTACCTTGTCCCCGTTTGGGACCGTTTTGCCACGACGGTGGCCGTTGGTGTCTTTGGTAGACACGGGGCCACCCAAGACCTAGCCCTGAGAGGGAGATGGTCGGAGTGGCCGGGGAGAGTGCATGGCAAAGGGAGGGTTTCGTCGGAATACTTTGGTCCACCCGAATGGGAGTACGAGGCCAGGTATTCCGTAGTGTGGGTAAAGTGTGCTACCTCTGCAGAGTGCATTTAATCTATCGATAGCCGCGCCCTCGGTTATGGGCAAGACTCGGGAGTAAGTCACACCATGGATCAACTTTTATAATTAATCTTGCAAACTAGTAATTGTGTGATGCATTGTTTCATGGTGAACCTTGAACACTCGAGGTGTTCATGAGTGATTGGTTTCAGGTGTGACCCCGGTGTGGTCACCGTTTGGTTACGAGGTAACCGTCCGGTAAGCGAGTCCGTGTGACTCGGTGCGCTGTTTGGTTGCTTTGCATAGCTTTGCATTTGTAGTAATTTCTTGCATCAATTTAACTTGATTAATTATCATGATATTGTCTGTCATCGTGCTTATGTTTGTTGTGAGCTTGCAAGTACATTCAATGTACTGACCTGGCGTGTCATGCCAGCTTTCAGGCAAGTTGATTCGCATCGGAGCGCATCTCGTGTCTAGGCCATGTCCACGTTGATGTCCCTGTGCCATGGAGTTCCGCTACGTCGTTCTTCCGCTGCCGCGTAGTTTCGTGTGATCGAGGCCCCAACCATGTTCATTAAATAATGTACATACTGTCCAGCAGCACCGTGTGTGCCGCTTGGCCTCGAATCTCGATGTAATATCAGACCTTTGTACCACGCTAGTATCAATAAAGCGGTTATTTCTGTACCATGTTGTTGTGTAGTGCCAGAAGACTCGATCTCTGGGCTAGCAATGCAGGGTAAACCGGTTGCTCTGAGCCGGGGTGCCACAGTTTTGGCCTGTCCTTTGCTTCAAAAGGATTGGGCTACCTTGCTGCACTTTTGTTACCATTACCGTTACTTGCACGTTATAGATTGTCTTGCTATCAAACTACTCTGCTACTTACGATTTAGCACTTGCAGACATTACCTTGCTGAAAACCACTTGTCATTTCCTTCTGCTCCTCGTTGGTTTCGACACTCTTACTTATCGAAAAGGCTACAATTGATCCCATATACTTGTGTGTTATCAAGGCTATTTTCTGGCGCTGTTGCCGAGGAGTGAAGCGCTCTTGGTAAGTGGAAATTGGTAAGGAAAAATTATTACTACGTGCTGAAATTTATTGTCACTTGTTACTATGGAAAACAATCCTTTGAGGGGTTTGTTCGGGGTATATGCACCTTGACCGGAACCACAATTAGTTACCCCTCAACCTACTGCACCTACTGAAAATATTGAATATGAAATTCCTTCGGGTATGATAGAACAACTGCTAGCTAATCCTTATGCAGGAGATTGAACCGAACATCCTGATATGCACTTGATATATGTGGAAGAAATTTGTGGATTGTTTAAGCTTGCAGGTTTATCCGGAGATGAAGTTAAGAAGAAGGTTTTCCCTTTATCTTTGAAGGGAAAAACATTGGCATGATATAGGCTATGCCATGATATTGGATCTTGGAATTGGAATCGATTGAAATTTGGAGTTTCACCAAAAAAATATCCTATGCATCTAGTTCATCGTGATCGGAATTATATATATAATTTTTGGCCTCGTGAAGGAGAAAGTATTGCTCTAGCTTGGGGGAGGCTTAAGTCAATGTTATATTCATGCCCCAATCATGAGCTCTCAAGAGAAATTATTATTCAGAATTTTTATGCTCGGCTTTCCCATAATGATCGATCCATGCTTGATACTTCTTGTGCTGGTTCTTTTATGAAGAAGACTATTGAATTCTGGTGGGATCTTTTGGAAAGAATTAAACACAACTCTGAAGATTGGGAACTCGACAAAGGTAAATAGTCAGGTATTAAGCTCAAGTTTGATTGTGTTAAATCCTTTATGAATACCAAATGCTTTTCAAAAGTTTAGCACTAAATATGGACTTGAGATAGTAGCCTCCTTTTGTGAATCATTTGCTACTCATGTTGATCTCCCTAAGGAGAAGTGGTTTAAATATCACCCACCTATTAAAGAAGAAATTAAAGAACCGGTACTAGCTAAAGAGGAAACTATTATTTATAATGTTGATCCAGTTGTTCCTACTTCTTATATTGAAAAACCACCCTTCCCTGTTAGGATGAAAGAACATGCTAAAGTTTCAACTATGGTCAACAAAAGTTATATAAGAACACCTAAACCTGATGAACAAATCAAAGTAGAACCTAGTGTTGCTATGGTTAAGGATCTCCTGGAAGAAAATATAGATGAGCATGTTATTTACTTCTGTGATGAAGCTGCTAGAATTTCCAAACCCGATAAAAAGGATAAACATAGACCTGTTGTTGGCATGGCCGCTGTCTCAGTTAAAATAGGAGATCACTGTTATCATGGTTTATGTGACATAGGTGCTAGCGTGAGTGATATTCCTTTTACCTTATATCAAGAAATTATGAATGACATAGCACCCGCTGAAATAGAAGAAATAGATGCTACCATTAAACTTGCTAATAGAGACACCATCACACCACTTGGGATTGTTAGAGATGTTGAAGTCTTGTGTGGGAAAAATTAAATACCCTACTGATTTTCTTGTTCTTGGTTCCCCACAAGATGATTTTTGTCCCATTATCTTTGGTAGACCTTTCTTGAACACCGTTAATGCTAAAATAGATTGTGAAAAACAAATTATCGGTGTTAGCTTTGGTGATGAGTCTCATGAGTTTAATTTTTCCAAGTTTAGTAGAAAACCTCATAAAAATAATTTCCTAGTAAGGATGAAATAATTGGTCTTGCTTCTATTGATGTGCCTCCTACTGATCCTCTAGAACAATATCTGCTAGACCATGAAAATGATTTACATATGCATGAAAGAAATGAAATAGATAAGATTTTCTTTGAAACAACGTCCTCTGCTTAAACAAAATTTGCCTATTGGAACTCTAGGAGGTCCTCCTCCACCTAAAGGTGATCCTGTGTTTTAATTAAAACAATTGCTAGACACTTTGAAATATGCTTATCTTGATGAGAAGAAGTTATGTCCTGTTATTATTAGTGCTAACGTTTCAGAACATGAAGAAGAAAGATTATTGAAAGTTCTAAGGAAGCACAGAGCTGCTATTGGATATACTCTTGATGATTTAAAGGGCATTAGTCCCACTCTATGTCAGCAAAAGATTAATATGGAACCTGATGCTAAAATCGTTGTTGATCACCAACGTCGATTAAATCCGAAGATGAAGGAGGTGGTAAGAATAGAAATATTAAAACTTCTGGAAGCAGGTATAATCTATCCTATAGCTAATAGTAGATGGGTAAGTCCTGTTCATTGTGTCACTAAGAAAGGAGGTATTACTGTTGTTCCTAGTGATAAGAATGAACTTATTCCACAAAGAATTGTTATAAGCTATAGAATGGTAATTGATTTTAGAAAATTAAACAAAGCAACTAGAAAAGATCATTACCCTCTGCCTTTTATTGATCAAATGCTAGAAAGGTTATCTAAGCACACACATTTTTGCTTCCTTGATGGATACTGTGGTTTTTCACAAATACATGTTTCTCAACCTGATCAAGATAATACCACTTTCACTTGTCCCTTTGGAACTTATGCTTATAGACGTATGCCTTTTGGTTTATGAAATGCACCTGCTACCTTTCAAAGATGCATGACTGCTATATTCTCTGACTTTTGTGAAAAGCTTGTTGAGATTTTCATGGATGGCTTTTCTGTTTATGGGAAGTCTTTTGATGATTGTTTAAGCAATCTTGATCGAGTTTTGCAGAGATGCGAGCAAACAAATCTTGTCTTGAATTGGGAGAAGTGCCACTTTATGGCTAATGAAGGTATTGTTTTGGGCCATAAATTTTTTGAAAGAGGTATTGAGGTGGACAAAGCTATGGTTGATGCAATTGAGAAAATGCCATGTCCTAAAGATATCAAAGGTATTCGTAGTTTCCTTGGTCATGCTGGTTTCTATAGGAGATTTATCAAAGACTTTCCTAAAATTTCTAGGCCCCTTACAAATCTTTTGCAAGAGGATGTTCCCTTTGTTTTTGATGATGATTGTTTAGAAGCCTTTGAAACACTCAAGAAAGCCTTAATTTCTGCACCTATTGCTCAACCACCTGACTGGAACTTGCCTTTTGAAATTATGTGTGATGCTAGTGATTATGCTATTGGTGCTGTTCTAGGACAAAGAGTTGATAAGAAACTAAATGTTATTCATTATGTTAGTAAAACTCTAGATAGTGCTCAAAGAAATTATGCTACTACTGAAAAAGAATTTCTAGCAATGGTGTTTGCTTGTGATAAATTTAGATCTTACATTGTTGACTCTAAAGTTATTGTTCACACCGATCATGCTGCTATAAAATATCTTATGGAAAAGAAAGATGCCAAACCTAGGCTTATTTGATGGGTTCTCTTGCTACAAGAATTTGATTTGCATATCACTGATAGAAAAGGAGCAGAGAACCCCGTGGCTGATAACTTGTCTAGGTTGGAGAATGTCCTTGATGACCCACTACCTATTGATGATAGTTTTCCTGATGAGCAGTTAGTTGCAATAAATGTTTCTCATAACACTCCTTGGTATGCTGACTATGTTAATTACATTGTTGCTAAATATTTACCACCTAGTTTTACATACCAACAAAAGAAAAATTCTTATATGATTTAAGACATTACTTTTTGGATGACCCACGTCTTTATAAAGAAGGAGTAGATGGTATTATTAGACGTTGTGTACCTGAGCATGAACATGGACAAATACTACGGAAATGTCACTCCGAAGCTTATGGAGGGCATCATGCGGGAGACAGAACTGCTCACAAGGTATTGCAATCTGGGTTTTATTGGCCTACTCTTTTCAAGGATGCTCGTAAGTTTGTCTTATCTTGTGATGAATGCCAAAGAATAGGTAATATCGGTAAGCGTCAAGAAATGCCTATGAATTATTCACTTTTTGTTGAACCATTTGATGTTTGGGGATTTGATTACATGGGACATTTTCCTTCCTCTAATGGGTATACTCATATTTTGGTTGCTGTTGATTATGTTACTAAGTGGGTAGAAGCTATTCCAATTAGTAGTGCTGATCACAACACCTCTATTAAAATGCTTAAGGAAGTTATTTTCCCAAGATAATTAATGACTGGTGGTGGTTCACACTTTATTTATGGTGCTTTCCGTAAAATGCTTGCTAAGTATGATATTAACCATAGAATTGCATCACCCTATCATCCTGAGTCTAGTGGCCAAGTTGAGCTTAGCAATAGAGAAATAAATTTAATTTTACAAAAGACTGTCGATAGGTCCCGGAAGAATTGGTCTAAGAAATTAGATGATGCACTTTGGGCTTATAGAACAACTTATAAAAATCCTATGGGTATGTCTCCTTATAAAATGGTTTATGGAAAAGCTTGTCATTTGCCTCTTGAGTTAGAACATAAAGCATATTGGGAAATTAAAGAACTCATCTATGATTTCAAACTTGCCGGTGAAAAGAGGTTATTTGATATTAGCTCACTAGATGAATGGAGAACCCAAGCTTATGAAAGTGCCAAGTTAATTAAAGAAAAAGTTAAAAGATGGCATGATAAAAGAATCCAAAAGCGTGAGTTCAAAGTTGGAGAATATGTTCTTTTGTACAACTCTCGTTTCAGATTCTTTGCACTAAAACTCCTCTCCAAATGGGAAGGACCCTATGTTATCAGGGAGGTTTATCGGTCTGGAGCTATCAAAATAAATAATGCCGAAAGTACTAACCCGAAGGTTGTTAATGGGCAACGAATAAAACATTATATCTCAGGTACGCCTATTAATGTTGAAAGCAATATTATCCAAACTATGACACCGGAAGAACACATAAAGGAAACCTTCCGGAACACTCCAGAATCGTTAAAAAGAGGAGGTACGTGATACGGTAAGTAAACGGACTCGGAAAAAATCGCAAAAATAGTTTTTGTCAGTTTTGGAATATTTATAAAATTAGGAAAATAAGAAACAACCAGGAAGGTCACCCTGGTGGGCGCCAGGCGCGCCCAGGTGGGTTGTGCCCACCTCGGGTGCCTTCCGGACTCTGTTTTTCTTCCGTTTGCTTGTTTCCCAGGATAAAAAATCTTTATATACCCCCCGAACCTATTAACAACCGTATCGTGGAGAAATCTTCTATTTTCTTTTCTTACTGTTTTCCTGATAGATCCGAAAATATGTCATCCCAAGACCGGAGGGTGAGAGCTATGTTGCTGATTTTATCGCAAACCCCAAGTCTTATGGGATGTGGAGCATTATGGCTGGACTTCAGAGGAAGAGGAAGACTATTATCCTAGGGAGGAGGAGATGAGCTCAGACGAGGATGAAGCCCCATTGCCTCAACCTGGGGACATGCATGTGGAATTCAAGAAGTCAAGCCTCCCCAACAAAGCAAAGAGGCCTAAGGTTCAGTTTATACCCTTCTGCCTTTTGCAGGAAAACAAGCAAGAATTGTGCAAAAAGGTACCGGAGCTTGAGCAGGAGATCGGTGAATTGAAGGAGGAAAATTCCATCATCAAGTGTAAGCTGAGGAAGAAGGACAAACCCTCTACTTCATCACCACCACCACCTTCTTCATCACCAAAAGAAAACTGAGTATCGGGTATGGGCACTCCCCTTGGCTTCCGCCAAGCTTGGGGGAGGTGCCCCGGTATCGTATCACTCCCACTATCTTTTGACTTTACTTATCTTAGTTCGATCTTTAGTTATCTTTTGCTTTAGATGAATAAAAGTTTAGTTTGATCCTTTCTTTTTGAGTTTGCTTAGTGATCTATCCTTGTAATCGTGTGCGAGATATATAATAAAGTTTAGTTTGAGTTTTGCTTCTTTACTTTCATGTTCCAATAAAAAGAATGGAAATAAATGAAAAAGATCATATGATAATCGTATGGTAGGTAATGACACCACGTAAGGAAAATTATAAGTAGAAAATTTTATTAGAGATTGACAAACATAGCATTGGTCAATGATGCAACTCATGAAAGAATTAATAAGGGAAGAGAAGATTCACTTACAAATACATTGTCCTGGAAATCTTTTTTGATTGTGAGCCCCCACCAAAATATTATATGCCAAAATTGTTGACGTTGGACAAGGAAGACAACGTAATGATTTATGTTTGTTCATATTCACATAGAAGTTATATTGTCATAGATCCTTCAACATGTGGTGTTTCCCCCCCCCCCATCTTTGCTAGCCAAAAATTCCACACCAAGTAGAGATACTACTTGTGCATCCAAAAACCCTTAAACCAAAATCTTATTTTCAAGAGTCCAACATACCTACCTAAGGATTGAGTAAGACCCTTCAAGTAAGTTGTCATCGGTGCAATAAGGCAATAAAAATTGCTTCTAAAAGTGTGAGATCATTTAGTGCAAGAGAAAATTGAGCATTGTACGAACTTGTGATAGCAAAGAATAAAAGCGACAGGCTGCATAATAAAGGTTGCTATCATAAGGGGCAATATAATGTGACGTTCTTTTGCACTAAGGGGTTGAGCATACAAACAAAAGGCGCATGGCAACCTCTGCTTCCCTCTGTGAAGGGCCTATCTTTTACTTCTATGTATTTCCTTTTATGCAAGAGTCAAAGTTTTTCTCTCTATTCCTTTTTATTTTTCTCCTTTGGCAAGCATCATGTGGTGAGGAAAGATCTAGGCACATATGTCCAGTTGGATATGGGTTGTTGACATCACCCTTGAGGTGAATACATTGGGAGGCGAAACTATAAGCCCCTGTCTTTCTATGTGTCCGGTTGAAACGTTTTGCTCATGTGTATGCGGTAAGTGTTAGCAATCATAGAAGACTATATGGTTGAGTATGTGGACTTGCCTAAAGGCTCCGATACGTGACCCTTCCTAAAAATATGATGAATCGTAGTTGCAAAGTTGACTGAGAACATAGTTTCTTGGTTTCCAATAGAGTTTATGCTTTATACTTCGATAGTGTGATGAATTATTACTTATTCATGAGAAGTCTATGATAAAAGGTCTATGATAAAAAATTTATGTTAAAGTTTGTTGCTGTCATAATATTTCACATGATGCTTCTATGTCCGTATTTTGTTTTTGTCGACACCTCTCTCTCTAAGCATGTGGACATGTTTTTTGATTTTGGTTTTCGCTTGAGGACAAGCAAGGTCTAAGCTTGGGGGAGTTGATACGTCCATTCTGCATCATGTTTACCTACTGTTATTTATGATGTTTTTATGCATAATAATGCTTTTTGGAGTAATTCGAATGCCTTTTCTCTCATCATATGCAAGGTACACACAAAGAGGGAGAATTCCGGTAGCTGGAAATTTGGACCTGAAAAAGCTACGTCAGGCTACCTATTCTGCACAACTCCAAATGAGCTGAAAACTCACGAGGATTTTTTATGGAATAAATAGGAAATACTGGAGCAAATAACCACCCGAGGGGGGTCCACCTGGTGAGCACAAGACACCAAGGCGTGCCTGGGGGGCAGGCACGCCCTGGTGGGTTGTGCTCAGCCAGCCCACCTCCGGTGCCCATCTTCTGGTATATAAGTCATTTTGACCTAGAAAAAAATAAGGAGAGGACTTTCGGGACGGAGCGCCGTCATCTCGAGGCGGAACTTGGGCAGGAGCACTTTTGCCCTCCGGCGGAGCGATTCTGACGGGGGAACCCCCCCCCCCCCCCGAGGGGGAAATCATCGTCATCATCATCACCAACAACTCTCCCATCTTGGGGAGGGCAATCTCCATCAACATCTTCAACAGGACCATCTCATCTCAAACCCTAGTTCATCTCTTATGTTCCATCTTTGTACCGAAACTATAGATTGGTGCTTGTGGGTGACTAGTAGTGTTGATTACATCTTGTAGTTGATTAGTATATGGTTCATTTGGTGGAAGATTATATGCTCAGATCCAATATGCTATTTAATACCCCTCTGATCTTGAGAATGATTATCATTTGTGAGTAGTTACTTTTGTTCTTGAGGTCACGGGACAAATCATGTTGCAAGTAATCAGGTGAACTTGATATGTGTTTGATATTTTGATAGTATGCACTACAAAAAAATACACTTCCGTGATGATACGTGTTTGTCACAGTAGGTCGCGTTTTTTGTCATGCATGTACATCCATGACAAATTTATGACAGAATCAAGATAGTCATACCTGTGCTGTCGTAGAAGTGTTCCATGACATTACCAAAATTATCATCACGGAAGTGTCCACTTCCATGACGATAAATCGCGTGTCACAGAAGTGCTTTCATCAAGGGTGACCGACACGTGGCATCCACCATAACGGAACGCCGTTAAGCTATCGGGTCGGGTTTTGGATCCGATAACCCATTAACAGCCCCGACCAATGGGGATTTTCCACGTGTAAAATCATCATTGGCTGGAGGAAACAAGTGTCGGCTCATCGCTGGGACAGATGTCATCCACTCATTGGACAGAAGGCGCCTATGATACGTCGACACATGGCACGGCCCAACAGTGGACCATTCCTGTGAAAAGGCCGGCCCGTTTGACTTGGTCAAAAGCTGGCGGGCCAGCCCATGGAAAGCCTGTTAACGGCATGTTCGCATATAGCCCATTTACAGCCCTCTAACCCAAGGCCCGTTACGCCCTATTCGAATTAGGCCCAGTAGCGTCATCTGGGCCATCCAATATGATTCCAGCCCGTTTTCACTTCTGGCCCATGTATGGCCCATGACGTCTTTCGGCCCATATGAGGCCCTATGTAACTCTTGGCCTATTAACGGCCCGTGCTGAAACTGGCCCATAATGAACAGTGTATTACTTTACACCCATTAACGGCCCGTGGTGAAACTGGCCCGTAATGAACATTGTATCACTTTATACCCATTAACGGCCCGTTATTCCGTTGGGCCGTTTCCAGCCCATGTTATCTTTCGGCCTTCTCAGAGCCCATTTATTCTTGGGCTATTTTCCAGCATTCGTTTACTTACGGCCCGTTACTGTCATTTTCTGCTTGTGGGCCAAATTCAGCCCGTCGTTACAGTCGGCCCGTTTGTGGTCCGTTAATACGTTGGGCCGTTTTCATAGCGTCATCAAATACGGCCTATTAACGATGGCCCGTTATGGTCGGCCCATGAACGGACAATTCCAACTCTAGCCCGTTTACGGCCAGAATGCGGTCTGTTTGGCCCATGTTTGGCCAATCGATCATACGACCCGTATAAGGCCCATTGATGATACGGCCCGTAGAAGGCCCATTGTTTCTATGGCCCGTAGAAGGCCCACTGTTTCTACGGCCCGTAGAAGGCCCACTGTTTCTACGGCCCGTAGAAGGCCCACTGTTTATACGGCCCATAGAAGGCCCACTGTTTCTACGGCCCGTGGGAGGCCCAGTGTCACTACGGTAAATATTAGCCCATGGTTATTGTGGCCTAGTTTAAAAAAATAGGTTATTGCAGCCACTAGCAAACCGCAGAAAAAGAACTGCATTGACTACAAGCAAACAAATAAACAAGACAACAAGCAAATAAATAAGCAAGCAACTTACACTAGGCTATCACGGCTATTACACATATTACATCCACTGGACATCAAAGTTCGCCACCAGTGCAAATATAGGGAACACAGCAGCATATAAACGCCGCAGCAAAACAAGTCCAGAACTGAAACCACTTCAAAAGAGCTCAAGAAACAATATCCTGGGTACCCATAATGCTGGCAAGATGCTTAGCAAGCTTATTAACTTTCTCTTGTTTGGCACTTAAGTCCTCCAGCGCTTGATGTTGCACCAGAAAGTATGCATCTGAATTCTGCAGGGACTTCCTCAGTCATTCGGCTTCCTGTCGCATAACATCTGATCGATGTCTTTCAACTTGAAGTTGAGACTCAAGAAGCCGAACTGATTCAGGCAACGAGTTCGGAGAGCTGGTGCCAGCAGTGGTAGCCAGTAACTCGAACACTACATCAAGACAGGACTTTGGGGTTGTCTCAGTGTCTTCAATATAGTTTTTATCAGCTTTCTTGGAGACCAACAGGGATGTCTCACTATATTGAACCTTATCTGCATTACTTCCTTTACCATTGCATAACAGGGTACTCTTCTCCAATATTTTATCCGCGTTCTAAAAGAGAAACAAACAAACACATCTCAGGTTTACAATGTAGTATATGAAACTCATTTTGGTAAACCAGTTCAATAGTAAGGTGGACAGGATAACAGCATGAAACAAACATATATCTATGTAGTATGGTCACTGTATGGTCTATATCATTCTAGTTTATGTTGCCAAATCAAGATAGATACAGTTCGAATCATATCTATTTAAGACAAAGCAGCATAGACAGAATATAAGTGTGGGAAACTACACAGCAATAACAACACTTATAATGTGCATGGCATGAGAACATAACTATTTATTCAATTGAAACTGAAATCAACATAGAGCAAGTTACAACAGCAAACAGCCAAACACGTTGAAGAAACAGGTTTAAAACATACCTGTTGCGCCATTGGAGTTTCAATTGCATCCTTCAAATTTGAAATTAGTTGGTATCAGTAAATATAGTGATGCAAGAGCAAAGTAGTATGAACCATAGCTACGGAACCTGACCTGAGAACAATTCTTCTTCTACTTTAAGCGTTGACTTCGGGTTCGGAGTGGTGGTCCTCGTGATTTGGGCACTGTAGTTGCCTTACTAACTGCTCGTGTTTGGGTGCTCTGTGGTGGAGACGGTGCTGTGTCAACGGGAACTGGGTGTCTATCTGCTGGGGTTGGGGTTAGAAGGGGTGTAGCGGGTTCTCTGTCCAACTGGGTAGGGGTACAATCTGCATGAGTGTGGGTTATGTGTGGTGGGGCTGGTTCTTGGGCAAGTACAACCGTGGTTCTATCTACATCGACAGGTAGCACGATCTTTTCTGAAGACCGTGTTTTTACTCCCACGGATACTGCCATCACTCCCTCCAATTGAAATGGCTGATAAACAAGAAAAGTAATTGAATGTACAGACATTGTAAGATAGACATGTGCAATGGATAGTAGGGAAGAAAACAGGGCATGAAATAATTCACATTTATGTTGTCTAAGCAAACAGAATAGCAGGACATAATTTCACATATATGATGGCTAATTAAACAGGATAGCATGACACAATTTCACATGTATGATGGCTAACTAAACAGGATAGAATGACATACTTCAAAATATGATGACTATGTAAACAGGATGACATGATATAACTATACGATGTGTCTATTAAAGTGGTTGGCATGCCATAAATCACAAACATGCCGTCGATGGAAACATGATGGCATGATATAATTCACGGATAGAATGACATAATTTAAAATATGATGACTATGTAAACAGGATGAGATGATATAACTATATTATGTCTTTAGAAAATGGGTTGGCATGCCATAATTCAGATACATGCTCTCTATGTAAACATCATGGCATGACATAATTCAAATATATGATTTATATACTAAGGAAGTGAGCAGAGGGCAATCGCATATATGATGTGTCAACTAAGGAGATGGCATTCAATATTGTGTATATGATGTAAAAACTAAGCATTGCAATACAACATATGCATTATATGAATAATATAACCCTGCCAAGTTTGAGCATACACCTCAGGGGGATAATAGGACTGGTCATCTGCCTCTGAATCCTCCTCTGAAGAGCTATCTGTAACCAGCAAGATATCTGCTTCAGCAGGTAGCATTGTCTGCTCTGAAGACCTTGTTTTCACTCCAGATTTCTCCATCACCAATTCAAATGGCTGATGCACAGGAAGCGCAGTTGAATATACAAACATTGTCGACAAAAGCAATGAGAAATACAAAAAAGGACGACATGATATAATTCACATATATGACGCTTGCCTAAACAGCATGGCATTGCATAATTCACATACATAATGCCTTACAACAAGATAACATTGCATAATTCACATATATAATGTCTTGCAACAAGATGGCATTGCATAATTCACATATATGGTAATTAGACACTAAACAGGTGGCATTCACACAAAGCATGTCTAAACTAAGCAAATGACATAGCAATGCAAGATACCATATGCACGATATGAGCAACATAACCCTGCCAAGTTAGGGCATGCAACTCGGGGGGGAAATATGACTGGTCATCTGTCTCTGAATCCTCCTCTGAGGAGCTATCGGTAACCAGCAAGACATGCGCTTCGTCAGATAGCATTGTCTGCTCTGAAGACCTTGTTTCCACTCCAGATTTTTCCATGACCGTGCCGAATGGCTGATGCACAGGAAGAGTAATTGAATGTACTAAAATTGTTGACAAATTTAACACGTAATAAAAAAATGATGGCATGATATAATTCACATATAAGATGACTGGCTAACCAGGGTGGCATTGCAAAATTCACATATATGATGCCTGGCTAGACAAGATGTCATTGCATGATTCACATATACGATAAAGAAACTAAACAGATGGCATTGACACAAAGCATGTCTAAACTAAGCAGATGACATCTTTAATGTATACAGTAAGCAATGCAAGGCACCATATGCATGATATTACCAACATCAGCATGCCAAGTTAGAGCAAAGACCTCATGGGGTAAATAGGAGTGGTCTTCTCTTTCTGAATCCCCCTCAGAACAGTTATCTTCCTCTTGATTATGATCCGAAATAGGTGGAGGGGGCGCTGCCTTTGCGCCCACCATGGAGCGACGTCTGCATGAAATTTTATTGCCACACAAGGCTCGTCTCTTTTGCTCTACATGATCAGTTCCATTGTGTACAATAACTGGCATGCATAGGAATAAAACATAGTGAGATTATGTAAGGAGTTCATGCACAAATCCAGAGTGATGGTAGCAAACTGTGGATAGACCCAAAACCAATGATAGCAGGCAGATAATAGCTTTAGTTAAAAAATACAGATAATGGCTCCTTTAATGTTTGTTTGCACCTAACATGAAACTCATAGTAGACACCGGAGATTAACCAGATAGTAGACAGATAGTACTGATTGTTGCCCCAATATGTACCCCACAACCATTTAAAAACTCAAGTTTCAGCATTAGTTTGGACCTGACTCGGAGTCTAATAGGTGAACACGACGATAATGTAGCATGTCATCATATTAAGCGATGCATAACGTAAGCAGACACGGAAGAGTGCGACCTCTCTTGTGGACCCGTGTAGTCCTCAAGGTCATCTGCTCAGTTGATGATGGTAATGCAGTTGTCGTGGCTGCCGGCGGCAGGGAAGAAGATCTGAGGCGGCGAAAGACAGTCTGGAGAGTGGATCCCGGCTGTGGTGAACCCTTCTGTCGTTGGAGCAGCTGAGCTGGGGTGGAACACAGCGCCGCAGGAGCAGGACAAACCACACAAGGTTTTCTTTGACACATATCTGTAACAGAAGTAATTGAGTAAGGGCTTGTTTGAATTTGAGGATTCTAACAATGCAGGGATAGGAAATAGACAGGAATAGGATAGGAATGCACGTGCAAAACAGAGAATTTAAAAACACAGGATTTCTGCCAATCTGGGTGTTTGATTCACAACAATTGGAAGATCACAGGATGCAAAAAAGCATGGTGAGATTAAGTCAAACCACAAGAAAATGTACGGTTATAATTCTATTATGCTACTATCTCTTAGTCTTGTGCTTGATGAATAGGGATATGAAAAGGAGGAGAAGTGGAAATTAGAATTCCTACGGTTTTTCTTTCAAGGAGACACTAAAGGAACAAATCCTACAGTTTTCCTTTGCTCCATTCCTTTGCACCAAATTCATGAAAAGTAGTACCATAGGAAACTTTCCAATTCCGATGTTTTTCATTCACTTTTCCTTTCAAGCACTGGCGATTCTAGTAGGCAGGCTTGAGCAAGGAAAATCCTACACTAAAAAAATGTTTTTGTGCTACTTCTATTACTTTGGACCCAGGCCACTGCCATACTAGCTCAACTCCTAGGCCCATCGACAAATGCACAGCTCAAACGCGCAGAGATAAATAATGATGGCGTTCAAGAGAGTCCATCACGGATAGCTAAGTTGCCTGGTACCTCACTGCTTGTCATATAGTAGGATAAAATAATCGTATTTCCCGTTACTACGAGTGCTCAGTGGACAATATATATAACATGTAGAGTAAAAAAGAGATGCAACAAGTGTACAACCTCTTTGGCGAAGCCGTGTCGATCTCAGCGTGATTGGGTTGGCCGGTGAGGATGCTCCGGCTGACTTGGCTGTCGGAGGAGGGGAAGAAGATCTTAGGCGTCTGGAGATGGAGCCCGAGGTACTGCTCCGCTGTGATGGAGGGTTTCGTCGTTGGAGCGGCTCCGGTGAGTTGTACGATGCCGAGGCTGAAGCAGGACAAGAGAGACAACGAACAATGTTAACCTGAGTGGAATTCTAATAGCATCTCCAATACATGACATAACATACATAGCCACAAAGTGCTAGATGTAAAATACATCAGCCGCACATCTCTGAACTTAACTGTCTAAACTGAATTTAACTGTCGAAACTGAACTTAACTGTCGAAACTGAACTTAACTGTCGAAACTGAATTTTGCTGTCGAAACTGAATTTTGCTGTCGAAACTGAACACACTAGCAAGGTGAGGCTACACGTCGGTCGACTGACTTTTTCATCCCTGGTCAGTCGATTTTGCAGCCGTTGGATACGAAATCAAGGGCCTGCAGTTCATCTTCAACCTCCACCCCCTAAGCCGCCAGCCACCACCGGCCAAACAGCAGCCCCCCGCCGCCCGCGGCTGGCGGTGCGCCGCCCCGCCCGCCCCGAAAACACTCCCCACCGCCGGTCCGCCGCCGCCCCGGCCATCCCTCTAGGCCCCCCCATGTCGAGCTTTTTCTCCGGCGATCCCCACGCCACCGCCCCGCCACCGCCGGCGACCACCGCCCCCATCCTGAACCCTAAGATAGATAGTGGGGTACCTCTCCGGCGAGCCCCCCTCCCCGCTGCGGCTGGTTCTTCCTTCACCCCGGCGAGCCCCTCCCCCCCACCCCCTGAAAATCGACTGACCCAAAAGTCGATTCAGTCGACTGAAGTGTAGCTAAATCGGAGCAGCATCGCAAGCAAGAGCAAGAGCGAGAGCAGCAGCACGAGCAAGAGCAATAGCAAGAGCAGACCAGGCAGGGGACCGAGAGCAAGAGCAGAGCAGCAGCGCGAGCGAGAGCTAAAGCAGCAGCAGCTCCTACTGATGTGGACGTCGCCGCCGAGGGAGCGACGCCGTGGAGGAAGTGGCGGGCGACGCCGCCGTGGATGGATCCGCGCTGTGTCGACTCAGGACCGAGCGCCGGCAGCACCGTGAGATCGAATCAAGAAGAAAATGCGGCGATTAGTGTACAACCTCTTTGGTGGCGCCGATTAGGCCGCAGCTTCATCCGAGGAAGCGGTGATGATGATGCTCTTCCGGTGGTGCAGGTGAAGACGGTGGTGTGGGAATGGAGGTGGTGCGAAAGACGAGGGGAACGTCGGGGCAGCTCCTTGGAGGTGGAGGACGGGGTGGCTGAACCGGCGGGACGATGAGATCGACGACGGATCCTCATCTGGTACGGTGGATGAGGGACGTCGAGGTGTTGCTGTGGACGACGTCATCGGGGAAGAGGCTCCGGCTGGGTGGCGGATGGAGCAGGGTGTGGGGTTTCATCACGGGTTTTCGCGGCCTCGATGTACGAATGGGTGGGCGGATGGGATGGCAGTGGGGAACCATGGCTTAGAGACGCGCTTGTCCGAAATGTGGGGCAAGTTACGAAAGTACCCCCACCGATTTGAGGTGGTTCTTTCGGTTCAGGGGTACCACGGGCATTTCGCGTGTCGGGATTTCACAGGAGGTGGGAGTTTTCGCGCGCGTTGTAATTTCGGAATAGCAAGGCGCGGGTTGAGATGGAGGGAGTTGTCGGAGCACAACAAGACAAAGATATATATTAAATATTTCGGGCTAACAAGGCGCGGGTTGAAGAGGCGGGAGTTTCGCAGCACGATAGATAGAGACGCTAGCTTGAATTTTCGGCATAACAAGGCGCGGCTTGAAATTTCGGAAGAACAAGCTTAACGTGTACCAAAAAAAAGACAATTTGCACCTCAACACGCACAACACACACACAAAACACCATTTAGACTAGAGTAAGGTACACGTGCATTGCACGCATGAGATTTGGCAACCAAATTATGAATAAATACCACATTATAGCATGCAAGCTTTGACTCATATATGCATGATGTAGATGTTCGTTTAATTCTTATAGTTCATTTCATTCAAAATCATCTAGTTTTTATAAGAAAGCTAATCTATTTTAAGATTCATGGAATTGTGCGTCGTAAGACATAAAGTAAAAAAAAATCATGGCAAATCATGTAGAGAAACATTTGGGCAATTCTGATACGGAAGATTCTAGAACAAATAAGAAGTGCTTGTGTTTTGATGTTTGTGCATTATCCTTAAGTTCAACCATGGAGTCTTCTAGATTATACATGTGGCAAAATCTGGTGGAATCTAGATGATATCCAACGGCCAGTAGTGCTCAAATTTGCCATCTTTGGACCATCGGATTCGCCTCATCCAACGACCATCTTTCAAAGTTAAAGTTACCCGCACACAATATAAAAAAATATAAAATATAATATATATATATAGGGGTATAGATATAGATATGTGATGCGAAAGCCGCCCATCATCTCCAATTAGAATAGTGTGTCCATGCACGGATGCGACGTGGCCAAATGATGTCTGCCATCGGTATCTCAAATTCAAATCAGTCTAACCTTGTTCAATGTGTATACATTACAACATGCTCGTTTCCAAACCACAACGCGCAGATCTCCGTTATATTCATGCATGCATGGGTTTCAAACATCAGGATCTCTTATTCAAATATTTGAATTCAACTTTACATTGATTATGACCTCACCTATTCTTTTACACCCACACAGTAGTCTTCTCTTTATAATTGTACCACTAACTTTCTCTCGTGCATGCATGCACACACACTACTAGTCGGCATTATCCATCGCACGCATGCAATCTTTTTCTTCAGGTCGGTCTCCCATGAAGGCACACACCCACACACATCCCCCTCTCCATCATATCGGGCATTCTTTATCTCTCACGCGTGCATGCGCAACGATCGATGTTCCTCTATGTATGTGTGTATATAGCTAGGTCTTTCATAGTTTTCCACACAAACCGATCAATCGATATATCCAGTGAGGTCTCACCCTCTTTCCCACGTCCACATCGATCAATCTATACCTCTCTATATAGGATTAACATATATAGCTAATACACCCACATTAATTATATATCCAACGTCCCCCTCTCATCATCCATGCCTTCCGCTTCATCTCTCAGACGCGTGCACAATGGCGAAGACAGGGGGCAGTAAGGGCCCTGCCCCCTCCCCCCTAACATCACTATATATCGAGGCTAATATGAATGTGATCATTAGACAATTGCTGCTAAAAATGGTTTAAGTTCATGAATTGACCCTCCTCGTAAAGGATTAGCAATGCTTGGCCCCCTAGCTCATTTATTTTTCATGGCTCCGCCACTGCGCGCAACAGCGCAGGTGTTCGCCCCCTCTCTCTAAATATCGATCTCGCACTTGTGCATTCCTTCATAGTCTCCCTCCACTCGGCCCCTCGCACCATCTTCTAGCCCCCACCGGATTTTGCCACATGTACAATCTAGCAGACTCCATGGTTGAACTTAAGCATAATGCACAAACCTCAAAACAACAGTGGTTCTCTTTTGTTCTAGAATCTTCCGTATCATAATTGCCCAAACTTTTTTCTAGTTGAATTGCCATTATTTGTTTTTACTTTATGCTTCACAATGCACAATTCCATGAATCATAAAATAGATTAAGGGCTTCTTTGATTCAAAGGATTCTCAAAGGAATTTTGGAGGATTCTAATCATTAGGAATTTTTCCTATCTTGGTTGTTTGATTCGTAGGATTGTAAACCATAGGAATTTTTCCATATGTTTCATTTGCACTAGAATTCATAGGAAACATCCCATCCACTCAAACCTCTTTGAAAGAATTCTGCGTTTTTTCTATGCACAATCAAACACTCGTACAATCCTGTAGGATTCAAGACGACATTCCACTATAATCCCATGTTTTTCCTATTCCCGCGTTCTTAGCTTTTTTATAAAAACTAATTGATTTTGAATGAGATGAACTATAAGAATTAAACGAAGGGCTACATCAGGCATATATGACTCAGAGCTTACATGCTATAGTGTGGTATTTATTCATAATTTGGTTGCAAAATCTGATGCGTGCAATGCACGTGTACCTTACTAGTACTTCGAGTATGTGCAAAACACGTAAATTAGAATACCAATGGCACGCTACACAGTGTCTCTCTTACAGTTCATGAAGCCACGTGGCACATGTGGAGGCGTTGTCGCAACCTCCTTGCGTGGATTGATCACAGTGACGTGCTGCTGGTTCCAGAAGAATGTACTAGTCCTCCCTGAGCCATACTGGTGGAACATGCACGAAGCGAAGATGTGCACGCACGCCACGCACGCACTCATTCCCTCGCACGCACACGCGGGTACACGGGCGGACGCAATTTTGTACCAAGATCCACCCCATGTGATAATTTGACGCGTGTAAAGTCGTTCACTTCATTGATGGTCAATTAATACAGCGCATGCAAATTGAGTGGACGTGAGGGCGGAAGAAAGACATTATTACTCCACTGCGCGCATGCGAGTAGTTAAATCGTGGGTTGCTAGTAGTACTTCCATTGGTCCCCTTCGTATTTTGTGCCAATTTTTGACAGTAACATAATATTTATGCATTTGAGCAGTGTAGTACTTGAAATTTATGTTCCGCTAAACTCATCGGGAGCCGTTTCGGGCCTCGAAACCAAAACCATCAATTAATCTTTACCTTGTTCCCATCACATTCGAAAGCCTGCTCACACCTACTAGTATGTACCAAACCTGAACGTGTTCCCACTATGCAGGTATTAGTACTAGTGCTAGTACTTAGGTTATAAAAAGCGGAACTACCTAACCGAAAATTACTCTACCTTTCCTCCTCATAAGTGCTTCTTCTTCGTCCGTCGTTGCCATGGCCGGTGAGCAAAGCTCTAGGTCGAGAACTACTCGTAACAAGGGAGCGGCAACCAAGGCTGCGGAAAAAAAAAGAGAGGGCTCGCCGCCACGCAGAGACCTCGAAAGATCTCTCACGGGCAGGCGATGGCTCCCAGGAGCGCCCTAGCCGCGGAGGCGAACATGCCGAGCCAGCGGAGCTGGAGTCGTTATCCCTCGACGGCATGCCCGATCAGCTCAATAAGCAGAAGGAGTTCATCCAAGGCTTGATGGAGTTGCTGAAGGAGAGCCTCGACGACATGCCCGCTGAGCTCAATCAGAAGGGGGAGTTGACCGCCGGCTTGGTGATGCTGCTGAAGAAGAGCATTGCCTCGGAGAAGAAGGCGACCGGCGAAATCCTGCGACTTCAGGAGGACAAGGTGAAGCTCTGCCACGAGATCGACCTGTTGAAGGAGAAGAACGCCGGCTGGAAGAAGCTGCATGAGAATAGTAGTTCCTCGATGAAGATGCTGCAGGCCCTCGTCATGGAACAGAAGGAGGAGTTTGCGAAGCTCCGCATCGAGCACCCGGCTGCTGTCAAGGTACGTAATGCGGCCGTGGAACAGATGATGAAGGCTCGCGTCGAGAAATCCCGCGTCATGGACAGAATGAAGAAGATGGCGGAGGAGACGCGCAAGGAGATGGAGGTCGTGGAGGCGATGAAGAAGCAGTTACGACTCCGCGGCGAATTAGATCATTTGGGGTGATAATCTTCCTTCTTCTTTTGCTCCTGTGTTTCATCTTTTGCTTCGGGTGTTTCGCCGCACGTGTCACGTTCTCTGCGAGGCATGAATAGAACAATGGTTTTTTTGAGGGAATGAATAGAACAATGCTAACAATGAGATGACTAGCAAATTAGATCATTTTTATCGCCATATGGCACTGGGTTGCCGTGTTTCGTGCTCCTCCGTCGCAGTACTACTCCAGTGGAAAACTTGAGTATACCGCACGGTTCTTTGCTCCTCCTCGATCAGGTCATCGACGCATTTATACGAGCAGTCAAATCACAAGGCCCCGCCTTCCAGCAGTAATGAGCCGTCAAATCACAAAGGCCCTCGCCTCTCGTGAAACCGACCAAGCTAGACTGCCCCGCCCTCTAGCCTTTTAAAAAATGTATACTTTTGTACAGCAGTAGTATCGATGGATTGCGCCATGGAGCAAAACTTGAAATTAAAAAAAAGGTGGTACATATAGAGAGCGCTCGTCGCCAAATTATGCATATAGTACTATTAAAAAGGCTAGTCACAATAATGGTGTCCAGCACAACCCACCCCTCAAATAAAACTAAGAGGGTGCTTGGATACGTTTTAGTCCCATGACTAAAAGTAGTGGGACTAAAACATGCTAGCCTCACCCATGCTTGGATCCAAATACTAAAAAGGCTAAAATCAAGTTAAGGAGCATTTATTATCCTCCAAACCCTCCAATCCAGAACTCGCCTGTGTTAAAGGAGAGGAGTTAAATGCGTAGAGAGAGGACTAATCCACATTTTAGTAGGGGTACCCCTGACTAAAAATTTTTAGTCTCAAGACTAGTTTTAGCCCCTCTTTAGTCAGGGGTGCTTGGAACTTTAGCCTCTTAAAGAGACTATTTTTAGTCAGACTAAAATAAGTCCCTTGGATCCAAGCACCCTCTAAGCATCCTGGAATTCTTTGACAAAACTAAGCACCCTGAAATTCTTTGACAACTAAACTGCTGGCTATATGATGTTGGCCATATATATTGTACGTATATAATGTGAAGAAACGAGTGGTAGTACTATACCAACTAAAAGATGAAATGTAAGAAATACTAGTATGTACGTACTGAAGAGTTAAAGTAACGAGAAGAAACATAACATAGTTCTACTGGGGGCTCAGCACAACACACCCCTCAAATTAAATTAAGCACACTTGAAATTAAACTTTGCAACTATTCCGGTAGACACTGCATTAGAACCACCATGAGCAACGACACTGCCACCTTACTCGGAGTCCTCGTCCACGTCCTCGACTTCGTCCTTGTCCCTCTTCCTCTTGGCCGATACTTCTTTGCTTGAACCGCACACTTGGCTGTTGCTCTTCATCCAACCCTTGTAGATATTGAAGCAAAGGTAGCCATCCATTGCAGCGTAGTGGATGTGGTCTATATCTAGTACATTCCGCTGCCATGCATGACGATGAAACGTGTATGGAGGTTTCTCCAGTTTACCGTACGAAGGATGAACCATGGCTCCTGCCAGGGTCAGCATTGAAGGCTGACGAGAGGACACCAGCTGATTCTTATGGAGGTCGAAGGTGTTGCCTACAACGAGGCCTATCCGACGCAGGACTTCTTTGTCGTTACCAAAGTCTACAGTAATGAATTTGACTAGGTTGCTCTCGAGGAAGTCCTTAAAATCCTGGCACTCAACGTCGGCATGGCATATGTGGTAGACCAAGCATAAGTCATGCACGCAAACCTGGATCACGGCGGGCTTCTTCCTCTCTTCGTCCTTTAGATCCTTCTCTCATCCCAGGACTGTGGTGTACTCAACATCTAGCCCAGCGACCCACTCATCATCTGAGTCTTCGAACATGTGTCTAAAGCGAGAAAGGCATCCTTTCACCGTCGCGGAAGAACGGGTGTAGATGACGTCGAATTCATCGCCGGTGATGGTTCTAACCTTGTACTCACCGCCGATCGTGGAGATTTGGGACGTCATGGATTTGGGAGGAGGGTTAGGATTAGTGGAACTGCCATAATGTGAATGGACGGGACGACTAGGAGCGAACCACCGTAGTATTGAAGGACGTGCGGGGACGAGTAGGAGCGAACTACCAGCGTGCGAATGGCAGGGTAGTGGCTTTCCATTCTCCCATGATACGGGCTTCCGAGAGCCCTTGGATCTGAGATCGAACGGTTGCATGGCGTGATTCTAAACCTATGGGTGAATATCCTATCCTGGAGGGTTATTCTGCAAATTTTCAGCAACTTAGCATGCGACCATTTGATCTCAGATCCAAGGGCTGCCAGCATCCCGTATCATGGTCGCGCCTACCACGACCGTCGCGTCGCTCGCGCGGTCGTGCCCTTGGAAATTTAACACGGTGCGTTAGGCTATCTGATGTTGGCATGTCATACATAGTCATCACTTAGTCACTCATACTACAACAAGGTTGGCTATAAGGTTGGCTATAAGTGTATTTTTTACTCCTCTCTATCTCTTTCTTCGTACTCCCTCCGTCCCATAATATAAGAACGTTTTTGACACTAGTGTAGTGCCAAAAACGTTCTTATATTATGGGACACAGGGAGTACTAGTATTTATTGCATTTGCCAAGGAGTGACCTCTTCCAATGAAATGGTGTTGCTAAGTTTGCTTCATTTAATTAGCTATAGACTCAAAATTGTCTTTTCACCTAGGTACATGTGCTTAGCACCGTTTCTTCCTTGGGTCACCAAACTAGTCTCTCTCTTCTTGATTAACTTGCCACATCAGACTTTATGCCTATGTGGCAAGCTTAAGCACCTGTAGGAGCAAGTAAAAGTAAGTACAATAGTCGCTTTACATGGCATTTTTGCATATGTGGAGGAAAGAGAGGCAAGGAAAAAGTGGAGAAGTGGGCTCTCATGCAAGAGCCAGCCTCTACTACATGGTGGAGCATTGGGAGAGGCACCTGTATGGAGGTGGTCAGGAATCGGGAGACTCACGCCGGTCGTAGCGCCGCAGTTAAAATGATAATGGCAAGTCAAATCACGGGGCCCCACCTGTCCAACAGTAACTTGCTGTCAAATCACACAACCCTACGTTTGCAGCAGCCTACTCCCTCATCTTCTCGCGTCTCTGTCGAACCGACTAGGCGGAACTGCCCCGCCGCCTACCGCGCAGGAAAAGCTCCACCCTCGACTTTTAAATAGTATACAGTATACTAATTTTGTATCCATGGATTGCACCCGCGCCATGGAGCAAAGCGTCTAGAAAACGGCGGTACACATGTACGGAGTATACAACACGCCCGTCGCGTTCGCGTCGCACCCCAGACGGTCGGCCGGTCTGGCACGCTGCTCTCCGAATGGAACGCGCGTCATATTGCGTTTGCACACACATGTGGGACGGCAATTGAGAACCGACCATAGGCACACTCCCGGCCCCGCAAGTCGGGTGACTTAATAGAAGAGGGAGACGAGCGATAGTACTAGAAAAGTGTTGTACTACGTTGGTGCCTGGACGATCCCTACAAGACACGGAAGATCAGTTCGTCCATGCATGTGACCAGACTCCAGCAGACACGCCTGGATTGGCTATCGTGTACATATCGTGCAGGCTGTGTTGTACATGGCTGTAGTTGTGGTGAGAAATCTAAAAAAAGGTTTCTTGTCATCTCGCAAAATTAGGTGTCATGTGCTTCGAATCACTGCGAGGGTTAAACAGCGACAACTGAGTTGGGCTAGTCATTGGGGGCACATGCACGAACAGTGACTACTCGGCTGCCATCTAGGTCAAGCCGGCTATGTTAATTAGGACATCTATCGACGGACCCCTTTTCTACGAGTTTATCTTTAATTTGAGCTTTGTTCCTCGTCTAGTTTGTCTGTCCGGATTCATGTTGTCTCCTTTGGGCAGTGAGGTTATGATTTCTTGTCATGTGGCATTTTTTCGTGTTATATGTTATAATCCGGCGCTTCAGATCAAAATGACGACAACTGCGCCTCCGGGCCACGTGCATGAAGACTTCTCGACAGTCATTGACGAGGTCAAGCCGGCTCCGGTAGACAAAAGAAAACTAGTACTACTCCACTATATAGGCAGGAGCCTCCGCGCTTGCTTGCTAGTGTTGCTCTCTCCACACTGTCTCGGCCTCTCCAGATCTAAACACGACAGCGGTGGCCACACTCTCTCTCTCTCTCTCTCTGCTCACCGCTGGTCACAGATCCAGCCGGATCCTCTCCGCCGGGGAAGGTGAGAAGGTGCAACGTTCACGCGGTCGTCCTTCGTGACGGCTCTTACCCACTGTTGGGCGCGTCCCGATCAGCCTGCCTTGCCGTTCTCTCCCAAGCACCGCTGGCGAGGGAGGGCCTCCGACCCCTTCTTCCTCGCTGCCATAGTGTGGGCAAATCCGGCCTCCCGCCGCCCACCTAGCGACATCCCGGCGACCATCAGGTATAACTTCCTTCGAAACCGGCCTTGCTCTACTTCCCGAGCTCCTGACGTCACTGCATTTGTATCTTTTACTATTTCTCAGGCCCCCTCGTAGATAGGATCGATCGGCTGTTCGAAAACCACCTAATTTTTTACGTTTAAGAGGTAAAACTAGTTCATGCACTCGAATCTAGTACTACTTGGTTCAAACAAGGAAGAAAGGGGGTGGGGGTGGGGGAGGATTTGTTACCTGAATCTAGGACTTGGTCGAAAGAGGAAATAATGGGGGCGAAAAGTAGCAGAGACTGGCTATCCAACTGGTCTCTAGGTCTAATAGGGAAATAAAGGGAAACGCAGTACAAACTCAATATAAACCCGATCTATTGGTTGAAAACGGAAAGAAAGTGGGGACTGGGGGACAAGTCAACAGAGTAAGTCCAGCCCTAGATTTGCTAGCCTCACACAGTATAAGGTGGCTATACCGAACAAAAATGGGACCAACCCAGATATCCTGTTCTGATGTTTGTTGCCCCGAGCCACTCTTATGTAATGCCACTGGTAAAATGTAGCAGTCGCACTGTTAAAAGTAAGGACACGTTAAACCAATGTTGTTTTCAATGTAATGCCTCCAGTAATATGAATCAATGGCACTTCTTTACATGTCCTGCTAAAATTTCCCATTAAGATAAGTTGGTTCTTTTCGTTAGAAATGCAACTGTCCTGGTCCGCCTACTCTCCCGTGCCCAAAGTAATGTCATATTTAACGGTTGTCATAGTTAATCCTAATGCCCACACTAATATCTAGCAATGCCAGTGCTTTAGAAATTGCTACTGTCCTTGTAGGATTGCCATTCAGATAAGGAACATGCTTCTTTTCATTTGATGCATGTTTCATCACTTGTTAGTATCATATTGTCTACTGTTCATCCATCGTCTACTGTTCATCCATCCCTCCACACCACGGGGTCCTGTTCATCCAGAGGCAACGCCACCGTTCACTGTTCATCCAACCCCCCCGGCACAACGCTCACTGTTCATCCAATCGATCGGCTTCAGTTAGCAGCAGTAGCGAAGGAATCGCTCGATCGGGTTCAGTTAACAGCCATCGTTCGATCGCTCGGGTTCAGTAACGCGTAGCCTGCAGTGCAATCGCTCGGGTTCAGTTAGAGCCCAACGCCTCACTCGGGTTCAGTTAGAGCCAACGCCTCGCACACACGCGCGTACGCGTACGAGAGAAACGCGCATCGCTCGGCCCCCGACCTCCCACCGCAACCGGGAACTCCCCGAAATTTTCCTCCCCCTCGCTTCTACCACGGTTTTTTCCGTCATGGACGGCCCAAAGAATGTCATGCAGCTGCGTCTCCGGCCCGCCCAGGACGAAAAGCCCATTTTCTGTCATGATTTTTTGTCATAGAAGTAGGAGCCCACCACATCTATGATGATACTGGGTTTTGTCACAATTATCATCATAGAAGTGTCATATGTATGACAGAAAAAAAATCGTTCGGCCCAAAATGTCACGGATGTGTCTTTTTTTTGTAGTGATGTTTGTTGTGGTTCCCTTAGTGGTGTCATATGAACGTCGACTACATGACACTTCACCATGTTTGGGCCTAAGGGAATGCATTGTGGAGTAGTTATTAGATGATGGGTTGCGAGAGTGACATAAGCTTAAACCCTAGTTTATGCGCTATTCCGTAAGGGACCGATTGGATCCAAAAGTTTAATGCTATGGTTGGAATTTATTCTTAATACTTTTCTCGTAGTTGCGGATGCTTGCGAGGGGGTTAATCATAAGTAGGAGGCTTGCTCAAGTAAGAACAGCACCTAAGCACCGGTACACCCACATATCAAATTATCAAAGTAGTGAACACGAATCGAATCAACATGTTGAAAGTGACTACATGAAATTCCCATGTACCCTCAAGAACGCTTTGCTTAAGAGACCGTTTTGGCCTGTCCTTTGCCTCAAAAGGACTGGGCTACCTTTCTGCACTTTTGTTACCGTTACCATTACTTGCTCGTTACAAATTGTCTTCCTATCAAACCACTCTGCTACTTACGATTTCAGCACTTGCAGACATTACCTTGCTGAAAACCACTTGTCATTTCCTTCTGCTCCTCGTTGGGTTCGACACTCTTACTTATTGAAAAGGCTACAAGTGATCACATATACTTGTGGGTCATCATACGATGGTATTCGGACACCGGAAGTGTTTCGGGTGTACCGGGTACTTATCGGGTCACCGGAAGGGGTTCCGGACACCCCCGGCAAAAGATATGGGCCTTATGGGCAAAGAGGGAAAACACACCAGCCACAAGGGGCTAGTGCGCCCCCCATATGGGCCGGCCTAAGGAGGGGAAGGAAAGGGGAGAAGGGAAAGGAAAGTGTGGATTAGAATTCCCACTTCCTTCCCTCTCCCCCCTCTTTCCTTCTCCCTCGGCTATATATGGCAGGGGGCGTGGCTTGGGAGGGACTCCAAGTAGGATTCCTCCTACTTGGGCGCCTCCTATGGCTGCTCCTCCATCCCTCCCACCTATATATATGTGGGAGGGGGCGCCTAGCACACACCAGACAATTGCCTAGCCGTGTGCGGCGCCGCCCTCCACCGTTTACACCCCTGGTCATATTTTTGTAGTGCTTAGGCGAAGCCCTGCGGAGATCACTTCACTATCACCGTCACCACGCCATCATGCTGATGGAACTCATTTACTACCTCAACGTCTTGCTGGATCAAGAAGGCAAGGGACGTCACCGAGCTGAACGTGTGCAGAATGCGGAGGTGTCGTGCGTTTGGTGCTTGATCGGTTGAAGCACGAAGAAGTTTGACTACATCAATCGCGTTGTGAAATGCTTCCGCTTACGGTCTATGAGGGTACGTAGACACACTCTCCCCCTTGTTGCTATGCATATCCATGGATAGATCATTGCGTGTGCGTAGAATTTTTTTTGTTTTCCATGCAACGATTCCCAACAGTGGCATCCGAGTCAGGTCTATGCGTAGATGATATGCACGAGTAGAACACAAAGAGTTGTGGGCGGTGATAATCATACTGCTTACGACCAACGTCTTATTTTGATTCGGCGGTATTGTGGGATGAAGCGGCCCGGGCCAACCTTACATGTCCACGCACATGAGACCGGTTCCACCGACCGACATGCAACTAGTTTTGCATAAAGGTGGTTGGCGGGTGTTTGTTTCTCCTACTTTAGTTGAATCAAATTTGACTATGGCCGGTCCTTGAAGAAGGTTAAAACAGCAAACTTCATGAATCACCGTTGTGGTTTTGTGTAGGTAAGAACGGTTCCTGCTAGAAACCCGTAGTAACCACGTAAAACTTGCAACAACAAAGTAGAGGACGTCTAACTTGTTTTTGCAGAGTTTGTTGTGATGTGATATGGTCAAGACATGATGTGATATACGTTATTGTATGAGATGATCGTGTTTTGTAAGATATATGACAACTGGCAGGAGCCTTATGGTTGTCTCTTTATTGTATGAAATGCATACAGCATGTAATTGCTTTACTTTAGCGCTATGAATTAGCAATAGTTGTAGAAGCAATAGTTGGCGAGACGACCACGACGCAACGATGGAGATCAAGGTGTCGAGCCGGTGATGATGGAGATCATGACGATGCTTTGGAGATGAAGATCAAAAGCACGAGATGATGATGGCCATATCATGTCACATATTTTGATTGCATGTGATGTTTATCTTTTATGCATCTTATTTTGCTTAGTACGGCGGTAGCATTATAAGATGATCCCTTCACAAAATTTCAAGGTAAAAGTGTTCTCCCTGAGTATGCACCGTTGCTATAGTTCATCGTTTCGGGACACCACGTGATGATTGGGTGTGATAGACTCTACGTTCACATACAACGGGTGTAAGCCAGATGTACACACGCGGAATACTTGGGTTAAACTTGACGAGCCTAGCATGTACAGACATGGCCTCGGAACACTAGAGACCGAAAGGTCGAACATGAGTCATATAGTAGATATGATCAACATAGAGATGTTCACCATTAATGACTACCCCATATCACGTGATGATCGGACATGGGTTAGTTGATATGGATCATGTATCACTTAGACAACTTGAGGGATGTTGATTTAAGTGGGAGTTCATTAGTAATTTGATTAATTGAACTTAATTTATCATGAACTTAGTCCTCATAGTATTTGCAAATCTATGTTGTAGATCAATAGCTCGCGATATAGCTCCCTTATTTTTAATATGTTCCTAGAGAAAAATAAGTTGAAAGATGATAGTAGAAAAGATGCGGATTGGGTCCGTGATCTGAGGATTATCCTCATTGCTGCACAGAAGAATTATGTCCTTGATGCACCACTAGGTGACAGACTTGTTGCAAGAGCAGATGCATATGTTATGAACGTTTGGCAAGCTCGATATGATGACTACTTAATAGTTTAGTGCGCCATGCTTTACGGCTTAGAATCGGGACTTCAAGAATGTTTTGAACGCCACGGAGCATATGAGATGTTCTAAGAGCTGAAATTGGTATTTTAGACTCATGCCCGTGTCGAGAGGTATGAGACCTCTAACAAGTACTTTGCCAATAAGATGGAGGAGAATAGCTCAACCAGTGAGCATGTGCTCAGAATGTCTAGGTACTACAATCGCTTGAATCAAGTGGGAGTTAATCTTCTAGATAAGATAGTGATTGACAAAGTTCTCTACTCACTATCACCAAGCTACTAGAACTTTGTGATGAACTATAATATGCAAGGGATGACGAAAACGATTCTCGAGCTCTTCATGGTGCTGAAATCGGTGAAGGTAGAAATCAAGAAAGAGCATCAAGTGTTTATGGTTAACAAGACCACTAGTTTGAAGAAAAAGGGCGAGGGAAAGAAAGGGAACTTCAAGAAGAATGGCAAGCAAGTTGCCAATCCCGGGAAGAAGCCCAAAGCTGGACCCAAGCCTGAAACTGAGTGCTTCTACTGCGAAGGAAATGGTCACTGGAAGTGGAACTTCCCCAAATACTTGACGGATAAGAAGGATAGCAAAGTGAACAAAGGTATATTTGATATACATGTTATTGATGTGTATTTTACTAGTGTTCGAAGTAATCCCTGGGTATTTGATACCGGTTCAGTTGCTGAGATTAGTAACTCGAAACAGGAGTTGGAGAGACTAGTTAGAAGCGAGGTGACGATGTGTGTTGGAAATGATTCCAAGGTTGATATGATCACCATCGCACACTCCCTCTACCTTCGAGATTAGTGTTGAACCTAAATAAATTTTATTTGGTGTTTACGTTGAGCATGAATATGATTAGATCATGTTTATTGTAATACGGTTATTCATTTAAGTTAGAGAATAATTGTTATTCTGTTTACATGAATAAAAACCTTCTATGGTCATACACCCAATGTAAATGGTTTATTGAATCTCCGTCATAACGATACACATATTCATAATATTGATGCCAAAAGATGCAAAGTTGATAATGATAGTGCAACATACTTGTGGCACTGCCGTTTAGGTCATATTGGTGTAAAGCGCATGAAGAAACTCCATGCAGATGAGCTTTTGGAATCACTTGATTATGAATCATTTGATACTTGCAAACCATGCCTCATGGGCAAGATGACTAAAACTCCGTTCTCCGGAACAATGGGGCGAGCCAATGACTTATTGGAAATAATACATATCGATGTATGCGGTCCGATGAGTGTTGAGGCACGCGGCGGGTATCGTTATTTTCTGACCTTCACAGATGATTTGAGTAGACATGGGTATATCTACTTAATGAAACACAAGTATGAAACATTTGAAAAGTTCAAAGAATTTCAGAGTGAAGTGGAGAATCATCATAACAAGAAAATAAAGTTTCTATGATCTGATCGCGGAGGCAAATATTTGAGTTACGAGTTTGGCCTTCATTTAAAACAATGTGGAATACTTTCACAACTCACGCCACCTGGAACACCACAGCGTAATGGTGTGTCCGAATGTCGTAACCATACTTTATTGGATATGGTGCATTCTATGATGTCTCTTACCGATTTACCACTATCATTTGGGGTTATGCATTAGAGACAGCTGCATTCACGTTAAATAGGGCACCGTCTAAATCCGTTGAGACGACATCGTATGAACTATGGTTTGGCAAGAAACCTAATCTGTCGTTTCTTAAAAGTTTGGGGATGCGATGCTTATGTCAAAAGGCTTCCGCCTAATGAGCTCGAACCTAAATCGGATAAGTGCATCTTCATAGGATACCCTAAGGAAAAAATTGGGTACACATGCTACCACAGATCCGAAGGCAAGATCTTTGTTGCAAAGAATGGGTCCTTTCTAGAGAAGGAGTTTCTCTCAAAAGAAGTGAGTGAGAGGAAAGTAGAACTTGATGAGGTAACTGTACCTTCCCTCGAATTGGAAAGTAGCACATCACAGAAAACCATTCCCGTGATGCCTACACCAACTAGAGAGGAAACCAATGATAATGATCATGAAACTTCAGATCAAGTTACTAATGAACCTCGTAGGTCAACCAGAGCATGATCCGCACCAGAGTGGTACGGTAATCTTGTCCTGGAAATCATGTTACTAGACCAAGGCGAGCCTACGAGCTATGAAGAAGCTATGATGAGCCCAGATTCCTACAGATGGCTTGAGGCCATGAAATCTGAGATAGGATCCATGTATGAGAACAAAGTGTGGACTTTGATGGAATTGCCCGATGATGGGCAAGCCATAGAGAATAAATGGATCTTCAAGAAGACTGACGTTGATGGTAATGTTACTGTCTACAAAGCTCGACTTGTCGCAAAAGGTTTTCGACAAGTTCAAGGGGTTGACTACGATGAGATTTTCTCACCCGTAGCGATGCTTAAGTCCGTCCGAATCATGTGAGCAATTGTCGCATTTTATGATTATGAAATCTGGCAAATGGACATAAAAACTGCATTCCTTAATGGATTTCTTAAAGAAGAGTTGTATATGATGCAACCAGAAGGTTTTGTTGATCCTAAAGGTGCTAACAAAGTGTGAAAGCTCCAGTGATCCATCTATGGACTCATGCAAGCATCTCGGAGTTGGAATATACGCTTTGATGAGGCGATCAAAGCATATGGTTTTATATAGACTTTTGGTGAAGCTTGTATTTACAAGAAAGTGAGTGGGAGCTCTATAGCATTTCTGATATTATATGTGGATGACATATTGTTGATTGGAAATGATATAGAATTTCTGGATAGCATGAAAGGATACTTGAATAAGAATTTTTCAATGAAAGACCTCGGTGAAGCTACTTACATATTGGGCATCAAGATCTATAGAGATAGATCAAGACGCTTGATAAGACTTTCAATGAGTACATACCTTGACAAGATTTTGAAGGAGATCAAAATGGATCCGCCAAAGAAGGGGTTCTTGCCTGTATTGTAAGGTGAAGTTGAGTAAGACTCAAAGCCCGACCACGGCAGAAGATAGAGAGAGAATTAAAGTCATTCCCTATGCCTCAGCCATAGGTTCTATAAAGTATGCCATGCCGTGTACCAAACCTATTGTGTACTTTGCCATGAGTTTGGCAAGGGGGTACAATAGTGATCCAGGAGTGGATCACTGGACAGCGGTCAAAATTATCTTTAGGTGCCTTAAGATGACTAAGGAAATGTTTCTCGGTTATGGAGGTGATAAAGAGTTCATAGTAAAGGGTTACGTCGATGCAAGCTTTAACACTAATCTAGATAACTCTAAGTCTCAATCTGGATACATATTGAATGTGGGAGCAAATTAGCTAGAGTAGCTCCATGCAGAGCATTGTAGACATAGAAATTTGCAAAATACATACGGATCAGAATGTGGGCCGGTTGAATAAACTTCTCTCACAAGCAAAACATGATCACACCTTAGTACTCTTTGCGTGTTAATCACATGGCGATGTGAACTAGATTATTGACTAGTAAACTCTTGGAGTGTTGTTCACATAGCGATGTGAACTATGGGTGTTAATCACATGGCAATATGAACTAGATTATTGACTCTAGTGCAAGTGGGAGACTGAAGGAAATATGCCCTAGAGGCAATAATAAATTTTTATTTTGTATTTCCTTATTCATGATAAAGGTTTATTATTCATGCTAGAATTGTATTGATTGGTAACTTAAACACATGTGTGAATACATAAAAAAAATACCGTGTCCATAGTAAGCCTCTACTAGACTAGCTCGTTGATCAAAGATGGTTAAGGTTTCCTAACCATGGACATGTGTTGTCATTTGATAACGGGATCACATCATTAGGAGAATGATGTGATGGAAAAGATCCATCCATTAGCTTAGCATAATGATCATTCAGTTTTATTGCTATTGCTTTCTTCATGTCAAATACATATTCCTTCGACTATGAGATTATGCAACTCTCGGATTTCGGAGGAATACCCTGTGTGTTATCAAATGTCACAACGTAACTGGGTGATTATAAAGATGCTCTACAGGTATCTCCGAAGGTGTTTGTTGAGTTGGCATAGATCGAGATTAGGATTTGTCACTCCGTGTATCGGAGAGGTATCTCTCGGCCCTCTCGATAATACACATCATAAGCTTGCAAGCAAACGACTAAGGAGTTATTCATGAGGTGATGTATTACGGAACGAGTAAAGAGACTTGCCGGTAACGAGATTGAACTAGGTATGAAGATACCGATGATCGAATCTCGGGCAAGTAACATACCGATGGACAAAGGGAATTACGTATGTTGTCATAACGGTTCAACCGATAAAGATCTTCGTAGAATATGTAGGAGCCAATATGGGCATCCAGGTTCCGCTATTGGTTATTGACCGGAGAGGTGTCTCGGTCATGTGTACATAGTTCTTGAACCCGTAGGGTCCGCACGCTTAACGTTCGATGACGATATAGTATTAAATGAGTTATGTGATTTGGTGACCGAATGTTGTTCGGAGTCCCGGATGAGATCACGGACATGACAAGGAGTCTTGAAATGGTCGAGAGGTAAAGATTGATATATAGGATGATGGTATTCGGACAGCGGAAGTGTTTCGGGGTGTACCGGGTACTTATCGGGTCACCAGAAGGGGTTCCGAACACCCGCGGCAAAAGATATGGGCCTTATGGGCCAAGAGGGGAAACGCACCAGCCACAAGGGGCTAGTGCGCCCCCATATGGGCCGACCTAAGGAGGGGAAGGAAAGGGGAGAAGGGAAAGGGAAGTGTGGATTAGGATTCCCACTTCCTTCCCTCTCCCCCCCCCCTCTTTCCTTCTCCCTCGGTTATATATGGCAGGGGGCGCGGCTTGGGAGGGACTCCAAGTAGGATTCCTCCTACTTGGGTGCCTCCTATGGCTGCTCCTCCCTCCCTCCCACCTATATATATGTGGGAGGGGGCGCCTAGCACACACTAAACTATTGCATAGCCGTGTGCGGCGCCCCCTCCACCGTTTACACCCCCGATCATATTTTCGTAGTGCTTAGGCGAAGCCCTGCGGAGATCACTTCACCATCACCGTCACCACGCCGTCGTGCTGATGGAACTCATCTACTACCTCAACGCCTTGCTGGATCAAGAAGGCGAGGGACGTCACCGAGCTAAACGTGTGCAAAACGCGGAGGTGCCGTGCGTTCGGTACTTGATCCATTGAAGCGCGAAGAAGTTCGACTACATCAACCGCGTTGTGAAACGCTTCCGCATACGGACATCACTGAGCTGAACGTGTGTAGAACGTGGAGGTGCCATGCCTTCGGTACTTGATCGGTTGAAGCGCGAAGAAGTTCGACTACATCAACCGCGTTGTGAAACGCTTCCGCTTACGGTCTACGAGGGTACGTAGACACACTCTCCCCCTCGTTGCTATGCATCTCCATGGATAGATCATTGCGTGTGCGTAGATTTTTTTATATTTTCCATGCAACGATTCCCAAAAATGATTCCACTATGGGACCCTTGAGGGCGGTCATCGAACCCATACAAATGGCAACCCTTGGGGGCGGTCACCGAACCCATACACTCTGGCAACCCTTGGGGGCGGTCACCGGTACCTGTCAAACTGCTCGAGGCGATATCCACAATCTAATCGGAGACCCCAACGCTTGCCCGGAGCTTTAGACCACAATGATTGGGCTCCAAACACCACCAACCGTCTAGGGCGCCCAGGCACCCAAGAGGAACAAGCTCTAGGGTACCAAGCACCCAAGAGTAATAAGCTTCTCAACTTGTAACTTCCACGTATCACCATGGAGAACTCAAACCGATGCACCAAATGCAATGGCAAGGGCACGCGGAGTGCCCAGGTCCTTCTCTCCCAAATCCCACCAAAGCAACTAATACTAGGGAAGAAAATGAGAGGAAGAACGAAGAAGAGAACAGAAAGAACTCCAAGATCTAGATCCAAGGGGTTCCCCTCACACAGAGGAGAAAGTGATTGGTGGAAACGTAGATCTAGATCTCCTCTCTCTTTTCCCTCAAGAACTAGCAAGAATCATTGCAGGGATTGAGAGTTAGCAAGCTCGAAGAAGGTCAACAATGGGGGAAGAACACGAGCTAAAGGGGTAAGGTTCAATGGGAAAGAAGACCCTCTTTTATAGGTGGGGAAAAATCCAACCGTTATGTGCTCAGCCCGCACACGAGTGGTACTACCACTCCATGGAGCAGTACTACCGCTTGGGCGGCAATAAAAAAATAGAGCAACCGCTAGAAACCGTGGGCAGTAGTGCCGCTTGGAGCGGTACTACCGCTCATCCGAGCGATACTACCGCGGGAGAAGCAGAACACAGGAGCAGAGGAGGCAGGGCAGAGCAGAGCACGACGTCAACACTGCAGTAGCGGTACTACCGCCTGACCGGGGCGGTACTACTGCTTATAGGCGGTACTGCCGCACACATTGCCGCCCTACTACCACAAAACCCGACATGAAAAAACAGAACCCCTAGAATAAAGCAGCATTAGAAGTCGCGGAACTGGACAGCTGAAGTACCGCTTACAAGCGGTACTACAGCTGACCGGAGTGGTACTACCGCAGGGGTGCATCAAGCAAGCCCCAAGCAAAGCAGATGCAACAAGAAAACCATAACTACCATAACTTCTGCATATGAGGTCCGAAATGATCAAACTCAAGCTTGTTGGATAGGAGACAACGAGTAGCATATAAGAGTCAGGGGAGGTATGTCTAATATATAGAGGAGAGAACCCTCTGACAGAGAAGAACCGGCATAACCTCCAACATCGACAACATCATAGAAGATGCATGTGGACTCCGTTTTCGATGAACTCAAGCTTTTCATGAAGATGACCATAAGCTGTAAAACTCACAAAGAGAAACACCAATCAAGAACCAAGAAGGATGATGCAAGGATGCAATGGTTTGAGCTCTCTACGAACGATACGATCAAGCTACCAACTTGAGAGCCCCCCTTGATAGTACAACAATCGATCCTATAACCCGGTCTCCCACCACCATGAGACCGGTAAAATAGAAAACCTATCAAGGGCAAACCTTTGCCTTGCGCATGATCCACTTTGAGCTAGATGATGACGATCTTGTCCTCCTCAAGATGGACCACCTTTCTTGATTATGTTGGGTCGATGAAGACTAGTTGATTGCTCCCCCATACTCCACCATGGGTGAGCCACTCTTCGGCATATCTTCACAAGTCCATTGTCACCACAATGGACGACAAGCTACTCTTCGGCACATCTTCACAAGTCCATTGTCACCACAATGGATGGAAAGCTTCAAGCACTTGATCTTTTCGTGATGCTCCACTTGAACTTGCACACGACAATCTTGAGGACGATCACCACTTGATGTCATCCTTCATGGGTTGTATGGGATCTTTCTATTGATGCAAACCCATGGAAACATACCTAACCCCACACAGAACTCTCACGTAGACCATGGGTTAGTACACGAAGCGTAATGGACAATACTTACCATACTGTGGGATCACATGATCCCACTCGGTACATCTTCTACGCTTTTTGTGTTGATCAACTTGAATAACTCTCTGTTCTTAGTCTTGACCAACCTTGAATCTTTCCAACTCTCTTCATTTGGATGATGTCTTGAAGGTAAACATGAATGATCACACAATTCTTCTTCTTCTTCTTCTTCTTCTTCAAGACATGCTTGCAATAAGCTCAACTCTGACATGACCAATATCTGGATAATTCCTTGAAAAGCACCTTGGCCAACACATAAACTCCTTGAAGCCAACAAATGAACTTCAAGAAAAGCCAAGGTTTCGGAGGCTCAGATTGTGCAGAGGCTTCAGGAACTGGCACCGGGAGACTTCCATTGGGAGCTCGTTCCTCTCGAGGCCAAGGTTTTTAAGGTGGAGTTTCCTTCAGTGGACGATTTGCAGCGACTGTTGAGTTTTGGTTTATGCAGAGTTCCTGGCACTAGGTGCATTCTGGAGTTCCATGAGTGGCAGCAGGTGGAACCTAAAGGAAAGCCGCTTACGCAGGTCTGGTTGAGGTTTTCGGGGGCTCCATCTAAGCCTTTGCAGGATGTTCGAGTCGTGGCCAGTATGGGCATTATGGTTGGCAAGACGGAGAAAGTGGATATGGCCTTTGCTCGTGCACATGGAGTGGCCCGCATCTTAGTGAGCGTTTTGGATATTGAGTTCGTGCCTGACGTGGTTAACTGGACTTATAGAGGAGAGGTGTTTCCTCTTGAGATCGAGTTTGAGGACGCTGCCCTGTTTGCTGAGGCAATGATTGGGAATGATGTTGACATGCACGAGGGGGACGACAGTGCGGGAGCTGAGGGGGCACCGACTGACGAGTCGACTCGTGAGGGGACTAACGGCTCCCGTCCTGTGGCTCAGACCGGGGATGGGACCGGGGTTGAGACGGCACCTTCACCATCGGTGCCTATGACCTCGTTGCGGTTCGGGTCCTTTGAGCCAGCCTCTGCCCCTCCCAGACTTTGGAGTGACCGGGTAGATTCTGATGATGAGTTTGAGCAGTCACTACCTTTGTTGGAGTTTGAGGATGCCGGTGGGGCACTGGCTGGATGCTCCGTGCGAACATCGTCGGTGAGGACTTTGGTTGGTTCCGGGGACGGGGAGTCGGTGGTTGCTCCACCGGAGGCCGACGTTCCGGCTATAACGGCTGCGGCTGAGGTGGGGCGTGGGGGAGGGGGGTCGGGGCAGGTGGCTCCCACTTCCCCCTTCACTATCCCGTCATCGGCATCGCTGGTCATGACGGGACCGGCAGGTGCTGGGAGAGGAGGCCCGAGGCAGGCGGCCTCGGCTCTCTCTCCTTCGGGCATGGCGGCGGCGGCCGTGCCTTCTGTGGCGTTGGGGGAGGGGGGCTTGGGGCAGGCGGCTCTGACTCCCACTTCCCCCTTCACTTTCCCGACATCGGCATCGCTGGTCATGACGGGACCGGCAGGTGCTGGGAGAGGAGGTCCGAGGCAGGCGGCCTCGGCTCTCTCTCCTTCGGGCGTGGCGGCGGCGCCCGCGCCTTCTGTGGCGTCGGGGGAGGGGGATCTGGGGCAGGCGGCCCTGACTCCTCTTTCCTCGCCGGCGGTCAGGAGGACCGCATCTCCTTCGCCTGTGGCGGCGCCCGCGCCTTTGGTGGCGTTGGGGGAGGGGGGTATGGGGCAGGCGGCCCTGACTCCTCCTTCCTCGCCGGCGGTCAGGAGGTCTGAGCCTCCTCCCAGCGTACCCGTTGCTATGGGTCTCGGCTTGGGGCACTTGTCCGAGGGGCATGGGAGCCCGCAATCGCCTCCTCCAGTATCCTTGGTTGACCCTTCGCGGGTTTCAGCGCGAGGGGTTACTAGGGAAGAGGTCGTTGCTTTTGGCGGGATCCCGGACCCGGCCTCGACGGGGAGGCGGATGAGTGCCCGCATTCAAGAGCTTCCGGAGGTTGATGACATGCAGCAGAGGTGCGCTATGAGGGCGGCCAAGCTTCATGAGGCTGCGATCTCTACTGGTATGTCCGTCAACATATCTAATTCTTTATTGCATTTTTCTAATGAGGAAATTATAAATAATGCAAACCAATTAGGAGTTTCACTCGGGGCTACAGATAGTGAGATTTCCAATTCGGTGAATGATTTGTTAGATTTGGAGGCGGAGCGTGCTTTAGAAACTATTCGTAATCTTGCAGCGGTTAAACCCATGAATGACAATGAGATTGATGCATTAGGGGTTAGAGTGCTAGATAATATGTGTGTGGATCTAGCACCATCCAATCATGAGTCCGAGGACGATGATATGCCCATAGAGAATGCAGTTGTTTGTTCCGCTGAGCCCGGTTATGAGGATCGGGAGTCAGGACTTAGTAAACCCAAGCGTAAGTGGAAACGGAAAATTTACCCTGATTCTGCAGTTCGTAGGAGTGCTAGGATTCGAACGACTAAAAAATTTCATGATGAGTGATGAAAGGAATCTTTTGGAATAGCAGAGGTCTGAAAGACTTGGCTAAAAGAAGGTTTCTTGCTGAGGCTTCTCTGGAGCATCGTTTAGATTTTATTGCTCTATCGGAAACTGGTAGAGACAACTTTGCGCCCCAGTTCCTTTCCTCTCTTGCGGGTGGTGTTGATTTTGATTGGCATTGCCTCCCTCCGCGAGGAAGATCGGGTGGTATCTTGCTGGGTGTGAGATGCGATTCGCTTGAAGTCCGGAGTGTAGTGATGGGTGACTTCGCGGTTAAGTTTCGAGTCAGGTCTAAGGTTGATGGTTTCAACTGGGCGTTGGTGGCGGTTTATGGTGCCGCACAGCCCGAGCTTAAACCGGAATTTTTGGCGGATCTTGTTCGGATTTGTGGGTCCGAACAGCTTCCAATCTTAGTTGGGGGTGATTTCAACATCATTAGGAGGAGAGAGGAGAAGAATAATGATAACTTTGACGACATGTGGTCGTTCATGTTCAATACTATTATTGAAAGCTTGGATCTGAGGGAGATAGAGCTTTCTGGTAGAAAGTTTACCTGGGCTAACTCTTTGCCCAACCCGACTTACGAGAAGCTTGATCGCGTTCTTTCGAGTGTGGAGTGGGAACAGAAGTTCCCGCTTGTGACGATTCAAGCTCTTTCACGGGGGTTTTCCGATCACACACCCCTGTTCGTTGACTCAGGGGAGCTGAACCACGTGGGAAACAAAAACACCTTTTCTTTTGAGATGGCCTGGTTCGAACGCGAAGGGTTCCTAGACCTGATCGCTAGGGAATGGGCGAAGGGTGTAGGCGGTAGGACCGCGGGAGCGTTGGCAAAATAAGATTAGGAGTTTGCGAAGCTTCTTACGGGGTTGGGCTAAGCACCTTAGTGGGGTATATAAGATTGAGAAGGACAGGCTCCTCTCTCTTATACAGAATCTGGACGTTAAGGCCGAATCCACGATTTTGATGCCTGCTGAGCTCCAGGTTAAAACTGAAGCAGAGAAGAGGTTGAAAGAACTTCTCCGCGAAGAAGAATTGAAGTGGGCTTTGCGGGCTAAGGTTCGCAAAGTGGTCCAAGGGGACGCGAATACTCAATTCTTTCATCTGATTGCTAATGGTAAGCACAGAAAGAAGAGAATATTCCAACTTGAACAAGATGAGGGCACTATTGTAGGACAGGATAACCTAAAAACATATATAACCGAGTATTATAGGCAGTTATTTGGACCTCCGGAGGATAATTGTGTATCTCTCGATGAGTCCAGAACTGAGGATGTGCCTCAACTTTCGGCTGCTGAAAATGATATTCTGGTTGCCCCGTTTTCGGAGAAGGAGGTGTTTGATGCTATAGCACAGTTGAAAAATAATAAGGCTCCCGGACCGGATGGATTTCCGGCGGAGTTCTACAAGAAGTGCTGGCATATTATTAAGGGGGATTTGCTACCTATGTTTCATGATCTGTTCTCTGGACAGCTTCAATTATTTCACTTGAATTTTGGAACTATCACACTGCTTCCTAAGAAGACGGATGCTGTGAGAATTGAGCAGTTCAGGCCGATCTGCCTTCTCAATGTTAGTTTTAAAATATTCACCAAGGTCGGGACTAATAGGCTCACACAGATTGCGCATTCTGTGGTGCAGCACTCCCAAACTGCTTTCATGCCGGACAGAAACATCCTTGAAGGGGTGGTCGTCCTTCATGAAACGCTCCATGAAATCCATTCCAAGAAGTTAGATGGTGTCATTTTTAAGGTGGATTTCGAGAAAGCGTACGATAAGGTTAAATGGCCATTTCTCCAACAGGCATTGCGTATGAAAGGTTTTGATGAAGTCTGGCGACGCCAGGTTGAATCATTTACGCAAAAAGGGAGTGTGGGAATTAAAGTGAATGACGATATTGGTCATTACTTCCAGACACATAAAGGTCTAAGACAAGGAGATCCGATGTCCCCTATCTTGTTTAACATTGTGGTTGATATGTTAGCCATCTTGATAGGAAGGGCTAAGGAGAATGGTCAAGTGGGTGGCTTGGTACCTCATCTGGTTGATGGAGGTGTATCCATCCTTCAGTACGCTGATGATACAATCATCTTTATGGAGCATGACCTAGCCAAGGCGAGAAATATGAAGTTGGTGTTATGCCTTTTCGAACAATTGACCGGGTTAAAGATTAACTTTCATAAGAGCGAGTTGTTCTGCTTTGGTAGAGCCAAAGACGAACAGGAGGCTTATCGGCAATTGTTTGGGTGCGACTTGGGGGATTTACCTTTCTCGTACCTAGGTATTCCAATCCACCATAGAAAGCTGACCAATAGAGAATGGAAATGCATCGAAGACCGGTTTGAGAAGAAACTGAGTTGCTGGAAGGGCAAGCTCATGTCATATGGAGGCCGATTAATTCTGATTAATTCGGTGCTCACGAGTATGCCTATGTTTCTCTTATCGTTCTTTCAAGTCCCAGTTGGTGTTAGGAAAAGACTGGACTTTTATCGATCGCGTTTCTTTTGGCAGGGTGATGATCTCAAAAGAAAATACAGACTTGCAAAATGGATATCATCTGTCGACCGAAAGACCAAGGGGGTCTTGGTATTGAGAATCTTGAAGTTAAGAACAAATGCCTTCTTAGCAAGTGGCTGTGGAAGCTTTCTTTTGAGACTGATGCCATGTGGGCCCAAATCCTTCGCAGCAAGTACCTACAGACAAAGTCCTTGTCCCAGGTCACAGTCAGGCCAACTGACTCGCCTTTCTGGAAAGGCCTGATGAAAGTCAAACAATCTCTGTTTAATAGGACAAAGATTGTTATTGGCAACGACGCTAGTACGCGCTTCTGGGAGGATACTTGGCTCGGCGAGACACCCTTGGCCATTCAATATCCGTCTTTATATCGCATTGTTCAACGACATGAGGTGTTCGTTGCTATGGTGTTTCAATCCACCCCCCTTAATATTCAGTTCAGACGGTCGTTAATGGGCAATCGTTGGGAAGATTGGCTTCGTCTAGTTCGGAGACTAATGGATGTCCAGCTTTCTCAACAACCCGATGAATTACACTGGAAACTGACTAGGTCTGGAGTATTCACGGTTAAATCAATGTATATTGATGTAATTAATTCGAGCTCCATTCCTACCTCCAAGCATGTTTGGGCTGTCAAAGTTCCTTTGAAAATAAAAGTGTTTATGTGGTTTGTCCATAAACAGGTTATTTTAACCAAGGATAACTTGATTAAGCGTAATTGGACAGGACCTACAAGGTGTAGCTTCTGTGATCGGGACGAGACGATCAAACATCTCTTTTTTGATTGCCCGTTTGCCAGAGTACTTTGGCGGACGGTTCACATTGCTTTTAATATTACTCCACCGAATTCTGTCACTACGTTATTTGGGACATGGCTCACTGGGATTGAGCCTGAATTAGCGAGACATATTCGTGTTGGAGTTTGCGCTTTGTTGTGGACTATCTGGACTTGCAGGAATGATTTGGTTTTTAACAGAACATCACGTATTCACTTTTGCAGGTTATTTTCCGAGCCACGGCCGTGATCCGTTCATGGTCGCTACTCACTCCGATGGAGGCCAGGGAGCATTTGGTTACTGGATCTATCCGCTCGGAGATGGTAGCTCGGGATATCTTCAACCGGTTTGGATGGCGGTCATGTAATAGGATAGGCAATTAGTTTACCTATCTATCTTTAGCCAACCGGTTGTGGCGTCTTATCTTGGCTAGTCTGTGTGTCCAGCCTCTTTAGCTCTGTGTGAGCTGTCTTTTTATTACTTTTCAGTCGGAGACTTTGGAACCTTGTTGGAACCTTTTATTTCGGTAATAAGATGGCCGTATGCATCACTCTGATGCAGAGGCCGGGGAGATCCCCCTTTTCGAAAAAAAGGGTCCCTACCCTACATCAATTTTGCTTCGGTACACCCCTAGAAGAGCTTTTAGATTTCGATGCTCATTAAATATGAGGATTAGAAGATACCCATGCAATAAAAATACTAGATTGTTCTGATCTCTTGTTTGATGTATTGGGAAAATATGAATATAAATTAGCTCATCGTGAATGTATGAGAATATCCTTTTTAAATAATTTAAAGATTCATGTAAACTTTTAAGGACTTCAAAAGCAAAACTCGCCATGAATACCTTTATTGAACCTAATTATGTATGTCATGTTGTATTTCAATACGTATGCAAGTGTGATGTATTGGGAGAAAAGGGCAAAAAAATTAAGGCGCGAGTTTACATCATCTGTTACAAAAAAATATTTTGGTGCCACAAACTTTCTGTTTCTCGATAAAACTATTTTTTTCGCATAGTACAGACGCAAGCGCTTATATATACACGCATAAACTCATCCCTACAAACGTACACATACACACCTTATCTGTATGAGCACCTTCGGGAGAGTGAGTCGGTATATTATTTTAAGATTTACGAAGTCATGCATCTCGTAGTCGACAAAAATATCTCTTCCCACTAAACATTCATCACTGAAAATCCTGAAATAAATGCAAAAAATATGAGCATCAGGATTTGAGCTCTGATGGATACGACTGTCCTTTTAACTATCCAACCACGTACTAGTTTGCCTTAGTAAAAACTATTTTTAGATATTCATTGAAGGGATGCTCTGAGAAAAGACGCAACAATTCATCATGAATCTTCCCCGATTCACCTCCCTCTCCCGCTCGTCCCTATTTTTCTCTCCTCTATTTCTGTTTTTTCTGCGCGTGACCTACCCTTTTGGCTCCCACACACAAACCCGCAAAAACAATCCATCCCCCAAAACCCCACCGCCCCGCGGCGGCGGCGTCGCGATGGACCCTTCCTCGGCCGGCGCCGGCGGCAACTCGCTGCCGTCGGTGGGCCCCGACGGGCAGAAGCGGCGCGTGTGCTACTTCTACGACTCGGAGGTGGGCAACTACTACTACGGGCAGGGCCACCCGATGAAGCCGCACCGCATCCGCATGACCCACTCGCTGCTGGCGCAGTACGGCCTCCTCGACCAGATGCAGGTGCTGCGGCCCAACCCCGCCCGCGACCGCGACCTCTGCCGCTTCCACGCCGACGACTACATCTCCTTCCTCCGCTCCGTCACGCCCGAGACGCAGCAGGACCAGATCCGGGCCCTCAAGCGCTTCAACGTCGGCGAGGACTGCCCCGTCTTCGACGGCCTCTACAGCTTCTGCCAGACCTACGCGGGGGCCTCCGTCGGCGGCGCCGTCAAGCTCAACCACGGCCTTGACATCGCCATCAACTGGTCGGGGGGCCTGCACCACGCTAAGAAGTGCGAGGCCTCGGGGTTCTGCTACGTCAACGACATCGTACTCGCCATACTCGAGCTCCTCAAGCACCACCAGGTGACCTTGCCCTGCCTTGCTCATGTCATTAGGGTTAATATTTTTAAATGGTTCGATTACATCCTCGTCTGTAATTGTTTCATCAAGTTAACTAGTTTTCTCACTTTCATCTCACGTACATTATTTATGGAATTAACGATATTGGTTGAACAGATGATAAGGGGAAAGGGGTAAACTACCGGAATACCTCATATATGTTGATGCAATAAACTGTTTTTGCTACCTTTTATCCCAAGAGGCCCCAAATGAGACCATGTCATGTCATATGCCTGTATACTGTTAAATGGTAGTATATAGTTATTTTGAATGTAAATATTGAGAGTGATTCGGTGGACCACCAAACCCTGATCCTACAATCATGGCACATGGCACCATATCATATTAGAGTATGCCTGTATACTACAGGCAGAGAGAATATCAGTGGAAACCAAGTTACAAGGAAACCATGTTTGGAAGTTTTCAAAAATTCTCAAAACAATACAGTATGTTAAGAGGGTATTGTTCTATTAGCATGTGAAATTCCAAGTTCAGACACAAATTCAGTACGAGGTATGAAAAGAAAACAAATCCAGCAATGAATCACTGTTTGGCGCTATTCATTGCTGAATTATTATTTTCATGCCCCGTAAATGAATGTGTTTGAATTTGGAATTTTACAATCCGAAGAAGGTACTCCAAATGCGGTGAAGGGGTGCTCTTTGCGGGCGCCGCAGCTCGTGATGCAGAGCATGTTGGGTGGGATGGATGGCTGCAACCATGGCTGGCGGGGCCGGGGGCAGTGCTAGGGCGTCACTGTTTTGGGCGGAGGGATCTGAGGCTGAGGAGATTGGGGGAGGAAGACAGAGGAGTTCCACGAAGGGGATGTCGGAGTGGTAACGTGAATCGTTACTGGTGGGTCGTGGCGGAATGGGCCTTGTGCTGCGGGAACCAAACGTGTTTATCAGTATTAAGATTGTGCTCTAATCTGATAACGGACAAATAAACGCCAACCAAACACCTCCTCAGTGCCCTTGTTTCCTGAGTTTCCTCTTGCTACTAGAAATTTGGAAACCAGCCTGATGTTTTGTCCTTTCAGGTCAAGTTTTTTTTATTGTGCTATAATATAGTCCGTTTTATATTTGCAGCGAGTTCTATATGTCGATATTGATATCCACCATGGTGATGGAGTTGAGGAGGCATTCTACACAACAGATAGGGTTATGACAGTCTCATTCCACAAGTTTGGGGATTATTTCCCAGGCACAGGGGATGTCCGTGATATTGGGCATTCAAAAGGAAAGTATTACTCCCTTAATGTCCCTCTAGATGATGGGATTGATGACGAAAGCTACCAGTCCCTGTTTAAGCCTATAATGGCCAAAGTTATGGAGGTTTTCCAGCCTGGTGCGGTTGTTCTTCAATGTGGCGCCGATTCTTTATCTGGGGATAGGTTGGGTTGCTTCAATCTTTCGATCAGAGGTCATGCAGAATGCGTGAAGTACATGAGGTCTTTCAATGTTCCATTGTTGCTTCTTGGCGGTGGTGGCTATACCATAAGAAATGTCGCACGATGTTGGTGTTATGAGGTATGGTAAAAAAAACTTACTATCTTCTTTCCTTGGCCTCTTGTGCCACGCTTATGTTTGTAAATGTACCTATTGGAACTACATGTGTTTTTATTGCTTTGCATTTTGATGCCATCCTGTTTGTTTCATCTGGCACTTCTAAACTTTGTGCAGACAGGAGTTGCACTTGGCCAAGAGCTCGAGGATAAGATGCCTGTCAATGAGTACTATGAGTACTTCGGTCCAGATTACACTCTTCATGTAGCACCAAGTAACATGGAGAACAAAAATACACGCTATGAACTAGATAATATAAGAACCAAACTTCTTGACAATCTTTCAAAACTTCGACATGCCCCTAGCGTTCAGTTTCAAGAGCGACCTCCTGATACCGAGTTCCCTGAGGTGAGCACCTGTTCTTGCATTATAAGAAGGAATTCAACTTCCGTGTCCTCTTTTCTTTATTCTAACAAAACATGATAAGAGGATGAGGAGTTTCTGATGTAGTCTTTGAAAATCTCCATTGCTAAAAAAAAAACCCTTCATGAGCACCGTTTTATTCTCTTGTAAGCAGCAAGGAGGGATGGTGCCTACTAGTAGACACAAATTCCTGTAAATATAATATTAGAATAAGAAACAGTTGCTAGCATTCTGTGATACTATCTTCATATTAGTTTCAAGTCGAGAAAATCTGGAAGACTGGAAAGATAATGGGATCAGGATACCTTTTGTTTTTTTACAACTGATGAATTAGCACTTAGTTTCCTATTTCTTACTAAACTGCTAATACTTTCATGCTTTTTGTAACGAAGCAGATTACTTGATACAAGGGGTGTTTTCTTCAATGCCATGATCTCTTATTTTCTTGATTCCATATGTTTGCTATGCTAGTCAATTGAGGTAGCATGCCAGGATGGTACATATCTGCTGTTGTCTTTGATTTTTAGAAGCGTGTTGTTGTGATTTTTTTCTTTCCTGTTTTATCTGCTCAATTTTTTCCAACTTCCATGTGCAGTTCATTTGATATGTTTGCATTTCCTGGTCTGTATTATTTGGTTAAGGGCATGATTTTTGTTACAGCCTGTTTTCTCGTTTATTTCTACTACTACCTCTGTAAACAAATATAAGAGGTAACTCTCTAAAATGTTTTATATTTGATTACAGAGGCGGTGTATTTTATGCCACCACTACCTCAGCGCATGAACCGTCTGTGCATACTTTGACCTTATTAGGTTATACGTATTAAATAATGTTTGAACTTTGAGCTAACTTCTATATATGGATGATGATTCGTGGTATGGCAGCCCGACTGTTTTATTTAGTGAAGTTTTGAATATGCTCAATTGAACACGTCCCCTTGTGCTAATTTGAAAGAAAGTCTAGACAGTGGACAGTAATAGTACTTCGCAAATACATGACTTCAGTGGCGGAGCTATACACGAACTAAACAGTGGCGTGGCCTGTCCAGCATAAGCCCAAAACAGCATAAGGGTAAAAGTTTTGGGCTCTCTTTGGCCTGGTCCACCTAACATAATCCTTGTAGCCCTGCTGCTGCATGACTTCATAGAAAGCGCTCAGTCGAACTTTTCTAACTTTAACCACCAATATATAAACAACTACTCCCTCCGTCCCATAATATAATAGCGTTTTTTACACTAGTGTAGTGTCAAAAACGCTCTTATATTATGTGACGGAGGGAGTATTTAGATGTATAAGGCCAAAACAGTATGATTTGCTTTGTTATGAATAATAGTTTCATCAGTATATTTAATAATTTTTACTAAAATACAAACAAAAAGTTAACAGCCAAAGATGTGTGGAGGCTGTGCAAATTTCTAAAATGTAATCCATTTCCAAGCAGATAAAGTGAACTATTTAGTTGGTTTGACCTTGTTTGTGCCCTTGTAACATCTAGATGAAAATTGTCACCACTCTTTCCTAATGTGAGTGGCATCAGATATTCACCTACACAGTTGGATTATATTCCTTATCACCTACTCCCTCCGTCCCAAAATAAGCGACTTAACTTTATACTAACTTCAGTACAAAGTTAGTAAGTTAGTACAAAGTTGAGTCACTTATTTCGGGACAGAGGGAGTATATTCCTGGTCATGCCTTGAAAGTGTATATCAAGAACTGATTGCATTTTGGGTACTTTGCATGTGTTTATATTATGCAGCCGGATGAAGATGAAGAGGATCAGGATGAAAGGCATGATGACCATGATTCTGATATGGAATTGGATTATCACACACCTTTGGAAGACTCAGCAAGGTATTTATTTATTTTGTTGTGAGAGATGGTATTTATTCCTGCGTCATTGTTCCATTAGTTCTGATGGCTATCCTGTGTGCGCCTCGTGTGAAATTTTTGTTATAGGAGAAGCACTATTCAAGGTACAAGAGTTAAGAGAGAATCAGCTGGAGCTGAGACAAAAGATCAGGTACTTGACCACATAATTTTTAGTCTTCATACAGACGAGTGATTTCTCCTTTTTCATGGTCCACCATTTTGTTCACAGTTCCTTGATATAAAAAAAATCCTATATAGAGTGAAAATTGCTTTCTCACCATGTAATAGATGGTGTTGATGGAATATTTTTCTTAGATGCATTGCAAAATTTCCACCGACTATTGTTTGCTCCTCCGATGTGCGTGAAAACTGAAGGGTGGCAAAGAGTGCCTTATAATGTTGTTAAACTTGCATGATTGCATACAACTTGCTTTCGTATTCCTTGGTGCTATGCATTTATGCTAAATGTGCTCTTTCTTTACCTTGTGCAGCAGGATGGTAGCAGAGTAACAGGTGAACATAGAGGATCAGAACCAATGGCAGAAGACATCAGCCCCTCCAAGCAAGCTCATGTAAGTCGGCCTCCCTTTCTATTTGTGAACTGTTGTATAAGATCTCTAGTGTACACTCACTGCCCATGGCTAGGCTTATCTAACCAAAGATTCCTTTTCTTGTTGTCCATGGTGCTTGTCGCCTGCAGCAGGTCGACGCTAATGCCATGGCCGTGGATGAGCCCGGAAATGTCAAGACCGAATCAGGAAGCTCTACCAAGTTGCCTGACCCACCAGCCATCTACCAGAAGCCATGATTGTAAGCATTCGGACCGTGCGGCTTCTTGCATGTGTTTTTGGCAGTAAAAAGACGAAGTGACGAGTGGTAGTCTCGAGTGTCTGACCCATGTATACATGTAGCATGGATTATTAAGCTGTAATATGTATAGTCGATTAAATGAGCCGCGAGGCGGAATTTTCTTGGCTACGTGCAACTTTTGTCTCCCAGCTTTCTACTTTGGTAATCTTTTCCCGGTAGGTTCCTTGATATTTGGCTGTTGCATTTTACGTCCGTACCCTGTAGTAGTCACAAGGCAATGTTTTTCTCTGGCTCACCTTCGCGTCCTAATCTTCAAAGGAATAGTACTATCTGCTAGTGCATTTTTATATGTTTCGCACATAGAAAAATAAAATAAGAATCTGCATTTTGCATGCTTGCACGAACCAAAATAATAATTAACCTAGCTACATAAATAGCTGCTGTTGTATATTAGCTCTTCGTCCCCTTCCTTTTGTGATTGCCTAATTCTTAGTTGACCCAGATTTATGCTTAATCTAAGCCGGCGAGTGAAGCGCTCGCCGGAGATTAGCATGGCACGATGAGCGAGCACTAAGGGGAGAGAAAATTCTTTATTTGACACTGTTTTAAAATCTGGTTCCTTATTTGATACGGGAAAAGTTTTTCTTCCCTATTTGACACTAGTCCTAAATTTTATTCCTTATACGACACTTTCGTCCATTTGAGCCTAAATGACATCTGAAAAGACGATTTTGTCCCTCATGTGGTATGTGCGCGCGCGCATGTGTGCTGTTGCGTGTGTGGGTGCGTGTGTGTTTGCTACTGCGTGTGTACGTGCGCGCGTGTGTGTGGTGTGTGCTGTTGCGTGCCTATGTGCTGCATGCGTGTGTGCTGCTGTTGCGTGTGTGTATGTGTGTGTGCTGCGTGCGTGTGTGTATGTGTGTGTGCTGCGTGCATGTGTGTTGCTGCGTGTGTGTGCGTGTGTGTGCACGCGTGTGTGCGTGTTGTTGCGTATGTGTGCGTGTGCGTGTGTGTTGGTGCATGTGTATGTGTTGCTGCGTGTGTGCTCCTGCCCTCGCACTGATGCTGCGTGTGTGCGCTATTGCCCCCTACACACATACCACATGAGGGCAAAAGAGTCTTTTCAGGTGTCATTTAGGTTTAAAATGGACGGAAATGTCATATAGGGAATAAAATTGATAACTTGTGTCAAATAGGGAATTTTTTTGTCAGTGTCAAATAATGAAGCAGATTTTAAGATAATGTTAAATAAGGAATTTTGTCCTAAGGGGAAGACGGCGATAGGATAGCGGTTGTGGATAGCAGGGTCAGTGTGAACGGAAACATCGTCAAAAAGGTCCGGCGCGATTAACTTTTGCCGTTACAAACAAACAAATAGCGGCCGCCAGCTTTTCATATCACTAACCTCGACTACTCATGGCTCATTGACCCAGAGTCCTCAGAGAGACGAAACAAGCCACGGATGGCATCACGCTGCCAGTGGCCCCCGTCCCAAAAAAATTCGACGCGCCGTTGCCAAACGACGACGACGCGTCGCCACCCACCGGTGGCTACAGTTTGTTTATACGCAACACTCACCCAAGCCAAAAATCTCTCTCTATCTACCTCTCTGTCTCGCACGTATGCTCTCTGCCGCGTCCAGTCCACACTCCACAATCGCTTTGCTTGCCACAGCACCGTCGGCCGGGGCGGCAACGGCAATGGCAATGGCAGCACTGTCCCTCCTCCTCGTCGCCGTCTTCTTCCTCGCGTGCTCCGTCGCCACTCACTTGCTGCCCGGCGCACCGGAGCCCGCTGCCTCTGCCGCCAGCGTCGAGGATTACAACGCGCTGCTCTCCTTCAGGTCGCTCGTGAGGGGCGACCCGTCACGGGCCCTGGCGTCATGGACGAGCAGCGGCGCCCACGACGGGCCCGCGCCGCCGCCGTGCCAGTGGCGCGGCGTGTCCTGCGGCACGACGGGCCGCCGCCGCGGCCGCGTCGTCGCGCTGGACCTCCCCGGGCTCGGCCTCCTCGGCACGCTCAGCCCGGCGCTGGCCAACCTCACGCACCTGCGGCGGCTCCACCTCCCCGGCAACCGCCTCCAGGGCGCGCTGCCGGCGGAGCTCGGCCGCCTGCGCGAGCTCAGCCACCTCAACCTCAGCGACAACGCCATCGGGGGCCGCCTCCCGCCGTCGCTCTCCCGGTGCAGGCACCTCAGGACCGTCCTGCTCCACACCAACAAGCTGCAGGGGCACATCCCACCGGAGCTGTTCCTCTCGCTTCGAAGCCTCGAGGTACTCAACCTCGGCCAGAACAGGCTAACAGGAAGCATCCCTTCCAGCGTCGGCGGCCTCGTCAACCTCAAGCTGCTGGTCCTGGAGTTCAACAACCTGACAGGGGATATCCCATGGCAGGTCGGCAGCCTCGCCAGCCTCGTTGGCCTCGGCCTTGCTTCCAACCAGCTGTCAGTCTCCATCCCCGCCTCGCTGGGGAACCTGTCGGCGCTAACCGCTCTCACCGCCTTTTCGAACCGGCTGTCGGGGAGCATACCCTCCTCATTACAGGGCCTGTCATCCCTCAGCACACTCCATTTGGAAGACAACCACCTCGGCGGAACCATACCTTCTTGGCTAGGCAACCTCTCGTCGCTGGCATCCTTAAACCTCCAGAGCAATGGTTTGGTGGGGTGCATCCCCGAGTCTATAGGGAACCTTGGGTTGCTTGAAGCCGTTTCGCTCGCGGAGAACAAGCTCGTCGGACAGATACCAGACGCCATTGGGAACCTCCATGCCCTCGCTGAACTTTACCTAGACAACAATGAGCTAGAAGGCCCCCTGCCACTCTCAGTGTTCAACCTCTCCTCTCTTGAGATGCTCAACATCCAACACAACAACCTCACCGGGGGCTTTCCGTCCGACATGGGCGACACGATGACGAGTCTCCAGTCCTTTCTTGTCTCTGATAACCAGTTTCATGGCGTGATCCCGCCGTCCTTGTGCAATGCCTCCATGCTTCAGATGGTCCAGACAGTAAACAACTTCCTATCGGGAACGATCCCGCAGTGCCTGGGGGCTCGCCAAGATATGCTCTCCGTGGTGAACTTTGCGGGGAATCAGCTTGAAGCAACCAACGATGCTGAATGGGGCTTCCTGACTAGTCTAACCAACTGCAGCAATATGATATTAGTGGATGTTAGTGACAACAAGTTCCAAGGCGTGCTACCGAAATCAATCGGCAATTTGTCGACACAGATGGAGTTTCTTGGCATTGCATCCAACAGCATAGCAGGGACGATAACTGAAGCGATAGGGAACTTCATCAACCTGGATGAACTTGACATGGAAAATAATCTTCTGGAGGGCACCATCCCAGCATCTCTCGGCAAGCTTAAGAAGTTGAATCGGTTGTCATTATCAAATAACAATTTTTCAGGATCCATCCCAATGGCTCTTGGAAATCTTACAAAGCTTACAACCCTTCTGCTTAGCACTAATGCGCTCAGTGGAGCCATACCTTCTGCTCTCAGCAACTGTCCTTTAGAGCAGCTGGATCTTTCTTACAACAATCTTTCCGGCCCAACGCCTAAGGAGGTTTTCCTCATCTCAAGCTTGTCGAGTACCATGTATCTTGCACATAATTCACTGACTGGGACTTTGCCTTCAGAAGTGGGAAATCTCAGGAATCTAGGTGAACTTGATCTCTCTGATAACATGATTTCAGGAAAGATTCCTGCCAACATCGGGGAGTGTCGAAGCTTACAATACCTCAATTTATCTGGGAACCATCTCGACGGGACGATTCCCCTGTCACTAGGACAGTTACGGGGACTCCTAGTGCTTGATCTTTCTCGGAATAATTTATCTGGGAGCATTCCTGAGTTCCTCGGTACCATGAAAGGTCTTGCTAGTTTGAATCTCTCTTCCAATGATTTTGAAGGTGAAGTTCCGAAAGACGGAATATTCCTTAATGCAACTGCAACCTCAGTCATGGGAAACAGTGCTCTGTGTGGTGGGATCCCTCAACTCAAGTTGAAAATGTGCTCCAGTCCCACTAAAAGGAGAATATCTTCAAAGCTTCTCATGATTATCGCAGCAGGCGCCGGAATTCTGTTGGTCATACTATCCGCAATGTTTGTGTTATGTAAAAGAAGCAAGCTTAGAAGAGCAAAGCCACAGATAACTCTCCCCAGTGACAAATACATTAGAGTTTCTTATGCTGAATTGGCCAAGGCAACAGATGGTTTCAAATCCGAGAACCTCATCGGGGTTGGCAGCTTTGGTGCAGTGTACAAGGGAAGAATGGAGATCTCTGGCCAACAAGTGGTGGTGGCAGTGAAGGTACTCAACCTGCAGCATGCTGGCGCATCCCGAAGTTTCGATGCAGAATGTGAGGCTTTGAGATGTATTCGCCACCGTAACCTTGTGAAGGTTATAACAGTGTGCTCAAGTATTGACTCTCGAGGTGGCGACTTCAAGGCTGTTGTGTTTGATTTTCTGCCAAATGGAAATCTAGACCAGTGGCTACACAAGCATATCGAGGAAGATGACGAACCCAAGATGCTAGATCTCATTGAAAGACTTCAGATAGCCATCCACGTGGCTTCTGCGCTTGACTATTTACATCATCAGAAGCCGTTTCCAATTGTTCATTGCGACCTCAAGCCAAGCAATATTCTCCTTGACAACAACATGGTTGCTCATGTCGGTGATTTTGGGCTTGCAAGGTTCCTACATGACGGACATAATGACAAGTCAGAGACACCAACTAGTAGTCGGACTGCAATAAGAGGAACAATTGGTTATGTGGCTCCAGGTGAGCATAATTCTACTCTCAACTATTGTAGTATTGTTGCATTTGATTTTTCAGATTTTACTCTCCATCCAAGGAAGCACTTATTAAATTTGCCACGTTTGTTAATTTCAGAATATGGACTTGGCAATGAAGCCTCAATCCATGGTGATGTCTACAGCTACGGTATACTGCTGCTCGAGATGTTCACCGGTAAAAGACCCACAGGCTCTGAATTCGGAGAATTGCTTAGCCTTCATAAGCACGTACAAATGGCACTGCCAGACCAAGCGGCTACTGTCATTGACCAAGACCTATTAAAAGCAGAAAGTAATGGCAAAGGAACGGAAGGGGGGTATCACAGCAGCGAAGACACGAGAATTAGTTGCATCGTCTCGATTCTGCAGGTTGGAATTTCATGCTCCAAAGAGACACCAACTGAACGCATTCAAATTGGAGATGCATTGAGAGAGTTGCAGATAATCAGAGATAAGTTTTACGCGCATTAGTGATCTCCTTGGTGAATTGGCAAAATATAGCCAAGGCATACTGAAGCATGCTTGTGAGGATCATGCAGGTAACCTAGTCGTTTTAACTCTGTAATAAGATGCTGAAAGCTGAAGATCCTCCATCAGAGGCATCTTAAGGAGTCAACGACAATTCTCTTGATTTTTCAGTGTCGACAGGAAAGCCAAGAAATTCCAGATAAGGAACTGAAGAAACTTAACTTACAATTAAGGAGCACGCACTTGGGTGTGGGGTTAGTCTCACTTGGATTTTTCTTAACTGAAATTGCAGGAACACACTGATATGTGACGAGGTTCCGCAAAATATTTTTGCAGCTTGTATTAGTATTCTTGCAGATTTTACCCCAGCTAGTACAAGAGGCTTATCGCAAGCTGAAAGTACATGCCTCTAATGAAGCTAGTCTGACTAAGCAATAAGTCTAACCATACTTTCCACGTTAGGTATTACGTTGAAGAAGAAGATATCCTGGGCATGAGGCTCGAAGGTGCCAGCTCTACGACGCTGGTATCTCAGAGCTCCCAACTCGCACACCTCCGTCAGCTCAGCTGTGCGCAGCCCATAGCGGTAGAGAATGTGATGCGCATGGAACAGTAGCCCATCGCCCGTAAGAAGAGTAATTGGACGGCCAATTGGATCCATGTTGATCAAGTAACGCCGCTCCCAACACGAGTTCATGTCATCATCATCATCTTGTAGTACCAGCGTCCAAATGGACACAGGCTGCGGGCCGGGCCTCGCGCTGCTAGAAGCGACCAGGCAAAGCTCCCCTCGCACCACCTCCAGCAGGAAGGATTTACCGAGAGCAGGGTCCAACGAATCGGGCATGCCGGTGACGCCAAACGTCTCGTCTTCCAGGCTGAATCGGAGAAGGCCGCGCGGGCACGGCGTCTTGACATGGTCCGTGTCCATGACCCAGAACATGCGCCCCTTGACCGATTTGACCGTCAGCCACTCGGCCGGCGGGTAAGGCGGATCGGTGGCGGTTTCCCTCCAGCAGGCGGCCGCGTCGCCGACGGTGTACACTTGCATCCCCATGTGGAAAGCGTACGTGAGAGGCTCCACGTAGCGGAAGAAGGCCCGGGCCACCTTGTACCGGCCGGAGCGAGGGTCCAGCCCGAGCCCCACGGGGAGGCAGAAATCACGCGGCACGGGGACCTTGCTGGGGTTGCTCTCCGGCAGCGTCAGGGCGTCCCTGGTGGCCGGGTTGAAGAGGTAGACGCTGGCGTTGGTGGGGAGCACCAGGCCGTCGCAGTGGACCATGTGGCACACGCAGCCGAACTCCCCGCGGAAGTCCTCGCCGTGCACGAGCCTCGCCACCTCCGAGGCGCGGCATGGATGCCAGCGGTAGAACCGGACTCGCGTGGAGAAGGTGGTCGGCCAGACCTCCCCTTCGATGGCGCCGTCGAGGGCGTGCGGGGTGATCAGCAGCGATGGGCTCTGCTCCCATTTTGAGGCCGAGTGCTCCAGGTGCGCGCGGGTGAACGCGGGGCCGGAGATGGCCGCGCGCCAGGCCTTGCTCAGAGATTTGAACCGGAGAAGGGACTTGACCGGCAGACGGGCGAGAATCTCGAAAACCAGCTCCTCCGGTAAGTCTGTTGGCGACTTGCGCTTCCTCTTGCTTGAAGTCTGATCGATCACCCACGAAAAAAATTCAAACAAATTTTAACGATTTCTTACAAAAATCAGCGAAAGATGAATGTGCGCTAACTTACATAAAGGGGCCGCGGGCGCCCTTGTTTCCTCATCCCTTTTCCGAAAGTCACCCGCCCTGGAACGAGCCGGACAAGTCATGGGCATGCCTACCTATGACAGTGGACAAGAAACTTAACGACCTCTTCAATGCATCCGTCAAGTTTGTTCTCGAAAATGGGGAAAGGATTAAGTTCTGGTATGAGCCTTGGCTGAATGGGGTATCCTTGAGTGTGCAGCGTCGGACCTATTTACTTGCTGCACTCGCAAAAACCTCACGGTGTCCCAAGCCCTACAAGATGGCCCTTGGATCAGACACCTGCGTCGCCCTCTTACGCCAGCAGCTATTATCCAATACACAAAGCTCTAGGAGGCGGTTGCTGATGTGCACCTGCTGCTGGGAACTCCCGACTCAGTGATCTGGAGATGGACGCCGAATGGCGCCTACTCTTCGGCCACTGCATATGCCGTGCAGTTCGAGGGGTGTACTCGCCTCGCCGGTCAGCGACACATATGGGCGGCTGATGCTCCGCTAAAATGCAGAATTTTCGCTTGGCTTGCGATTCTAGAAAAATGTCTTACAGCGGATAACCTGCAGAAAAGAGGATGGCCGCACGACCCAATTTGTTCTCTCTGCCGGGCGGCGGACGAGTGTGCTGATCACCTCCTAGCACGCTGCTCCTACACCCAAGCTCTATGGAGTCTGATGCTCAACCGCTGCAACCTTCCCACGTGGGCTGACAACCAGCCTTGCTGACTGGTGGGAGTCCAACGTGGTGAACGCTAACCTGACCAACTCAAAGGGCTGGGGCGGTCTGGCAGTGGCAATCTGGTGGTTCACGTGGTGCGAGAGGAATGCCTGGATTTTCCAAAGCAAGGCGTCCACCGTCAGTGCGATCTTCAACTTGATGATGGATGAATTTAGGATATGGAACCAGGCTGGGCGTCATAGGATTCAGCTGTTTTTGGACAGACCTCGAGAGCCAGACTGAATTATGTGCTGATGTATGTTGTTGGGTTGCCGGCTGTTGGCATAGTTGATGTATAGCGGCCTGCTCCGACCAAATACTTGTAACACCTTTCCTCTTATAAATGAAAAAGAGAAGCTGCTCTGACATCGTTTCGTCAAAAAAAAAAGTCTGCTCTGTCCAGATGGCCGGCGGCGGACTCGTACGGCTTCCTAAAGGTGAGATTCTTGCCGTCTCTAGTTACTCGATCCTGTCTGATTGAGTTGTAGTTGTAGTCAGGTTTGTGTTTGCTCGATCCTGCGGCCTGTCCATATGGCCGTCTCTAGTACCAATCCGATTAGTATTAGGTTAAGTTTGTTCCTGTCCGTTCGTCATACACCACGCATGCACTCCATCGACATCTTCGTTTGATTGCCACACGGCGCCCAGGCTTCACGCATGACGCGCGACGCATGCATGGCACGGCGGCCCCGCTGATCCATCCATCCACACCGCGTGGCTGTGCATGGCTGCGCACGTTGATTGCTTCTGCATTGGCCATGTTGAAAATATGAGTAAATTACTATAAAATTTAATCCGAATAAACAGAAGATAAATCATGACAGCAATAATAGAGATTAAACTAATCATGCGAACTAGCATAGTAGATGAACAGATCACATCTAGGGCACATACTAGAAACATGAATTCTACCACGATCTCGAACAAGATGGATAGAGTGACATACGGTGCAGCGGGAGCAGCACCGCCGACGTTGCTGTTGTCGCCCATGTCGTCGAGGATGAGGTTGCCTAGGTCGGGGAAGAAGTCGTCGTTGGCGAAGTCGTCGCTGCCAGCAGTCGCGCGAGTGCGCTCCCCAAAAACCTGATCGCCCCTCTCCTGTACAGGATCACGAGAGGCGGGGTTCCGGAGGCCTGCTATTCCTTCTCCCGGTGCACGCCGAAAGGAGGGATGGAGAAGACTTGCTTGGCGACACAATGATCTGGAACGGTGGTGCGAAACCATGAGATCTGGCAGCGGCTAGGGTAGACGTCTGCCTTGAAGGATATGCCCTAGAGGCAATAATAAAGTTGTTATTTATATTTCCTTATATCATGATAAATGTTTATTATTCATGCTAGAATTGTATTAACCGGAAACTTAGTACATGTGTGAATACATAGACAAACAGAGTGTCACTAGTATGCCTCTACTTGACTAGCTCGTTGAATCAAAGATGGTTAAGTTTCCTAGCCATAAACATGAGTTGTCATTTGATTAATGGGATCACATCATTAGAGAATGATGTGATTGACTTGACCCATTCCGTTAGCTTAGCACTTGATCGTTTAGTGTATTGCCATTGCTTTCTTCATGACTTATACATGTTTCTATGACTATGAGATTATGCAACTCCCGAATACCGGAGGAACACTTTGTGTGCTACCAAACGTCACAACGTAACTGGGTGATTATAAAGGTGCTCTACAGGTGTCTCTGATGGTACTTGTTGAGTTGGAATAGATCGAGATTAGGATTTGTCACTCCGATTGTCGGAGAGGTATCTCTGGGCCCTCTCGGTAATGCACATCACTATAAGCCTTGCAAGCAATGTGAATAATGAGTAAGTTGCGGGATGATGCATTATGGAACGAGTAAAGAGACTTGCCAGTAACGAGATTGAACTAGATATTGAGATACCGACGATCGAATCTCGGGCAAGTAACATATCGATGACAAAGGGAACAACGTATATCGTTATGCGGTTTGACCGATAAAGATCTTCGTAGAATATGTGGGAGCCAATATGAACATCCAGGTTCCGCTATTGGTTATTGGCCGGAGACGTGTCTCGGTCATGTCTACATAGTTCTCGAACCCGTAGGGTCCGCACGCTTAACATTCGGTGACGATCGGTATTATGAGTTTATGTGTTTTGATGTACCGAAGATAGTTCGAAGTCCCGGATGTGATCACGGACATGACGAGGAGTCTCGAAATGGTCGGGACATAAAGATTGATATATTGGATGACTATATTCGGACACCGGATGAGTTCCGGGGGTCACCGGATAATTATCGGAGTGCCGGGGGGTTATCGAAACCCCCGGGGGGACTAAAGGGCCAACATGGGCCTTGTGTGTGAGAGAGGAGGGGGCCATAGGGCTGGCCGCGCCCCCCCTTGAGGAGTCCGAATTGGACAAGGAGGGGGGCGGCGCCCCCTTTTTCCCTCCCTCCCTCTCCTTCCTCCTCCTAGTTGGACTAGGAAAGGGGGACCCCTCCTTGGTGCGCCCCAAGGGCTGGCCGGCCTCCCCCTTGCTCCTTTATATACGGGGGCAGGGGCACCCTAGAACACAACAACAGACATTGGCTTAGCCGTGTGCGGTGCCCCCCTCCACCATAATCCACCTCGGTCATATCGTTGCAGTGTTTAGGCGAAGCCCTGCGCCGGTATCTTCATCATCACAGTCATCACGCCGTCGTGCTGACGAAGCTCTCCCTCGACACTCAGCTGGATCGAGAGTTCGTGGGACGTCACTGAGCCGAACGTGTGCAGATCGCGGAGGTGCCATACTTTCGGTACTAGGATCGGTCGGATTGTGAAGATGTACGACTACATCAACTGCGTTGTCATAACGCTTCCGCTTACGGTCTACGAGGGTACGTGGACTACACTCTCCCCTCTCGTTGCTATGCATCACCATGATCTTGCGTGTGCGTAGATTTTTTTTGAAATTACTGCGTTCCCCAACAGTGGTATCAGAGGCAGGTTTATGCGTAGATGTTATATGCACGAGTAGAACACAAGTGAGTTGTGGGCGATAATAGTCACACTGCTTACCAGCTTGTCATACTTTGATTCGGCGGTATTGTTGGATGAAGTGGCCCGGACCGACATTACGCGTACGCTTACGCGAGACTGGTTCTACCGACGTGCTTCGCACACAGGTGGCTGGCGGGTGTCAGTTTCTCCAACTTTAGTTGAATCGAGTGTGGCTACGCCCGGTCCTTGTTGAAGGTTAAAACAACACATAATGATGAAAAATCGTTGTGGTTTTGATGCGTAGGTAAGAACGGTTTTTGCTCAGCCCGTAGCAGCCACGTAAAACTTGCAACAACAAAGTAGAGGACGTCTAACTTATTTTTGCAGGGCATGCTGTGATGTGATATGGTCAAGACATGATGCTAAACTTTATTGTATGAGATGATCATGTTTTGTAACGGAGTTATCGGCAACTAGCAAGAGCCATATGGTTGTCGCTTTATTGTATGAAATGCAATCGCCATGTAATTGCTTTACTTTATCACTAAGCGGTAGCGATAGTCATAGAAACAATAGTTGGTGAGACGACAACGATGCTACGATGGAGATCAAGGTGTCGCGCCGGTGACGATGGTGAACATGAAGGTGATTTGGAGATGCAGATCAAAAGCACAAGATGATGATGGCCATATCATATCACTTATATTGATTGCATGTGATGTTTATCCTTTATGCATCTTATTTTGCTTAGTTCGACGGTAGCATTATAAGATGATCTCTCACTAAATTTCAAGGTACAAGTGTTCTCCCTAAGTATGCACCGTTGCCAAAGTTCGTCGTGCCCAGACACCACGTGATGATCGGGTGTGATAAGCTCTACGTCCATCTACAACGGGTGCAAGCCAGTTTTGTACACGCAGAATACTCAGGTTAAACTTGACGAGCCTAGCATATGCAGATATGGCCTCAGAACACTGAGACCGAAAGGTCGAGCGTGAATCATATAATGGATATGATCAACATAGTGATGTTCACCATTGAAAACTACTCCATTTCACGTGATGATCGGTTATGGTTTAGTTGATTTGGATCACGTGATCACTTAGATGATTAGAGGGATGTCTATCTAAGTGGGAGTTCTTAAGTAATATGATTAATTGAACTTAAATTTATCATGAACTTAGTACCTGATAGTATCTTGCTTGTCTATGTTGATTGTAGATAGATGGCCCGTGCTGTTGTTCCGTTGAATTTTAATGCGTTCCTTGAGAAAGCAAAGTTGAAAGATGATGGTAGCAATTACACGGACTGGGTCCGTAACTTGAGGATTATCCTCATTGTTGCACAGAAGAATTATGTCCTGGAAGCACCGCTGGGTGCCAGGCCTGCTGCAGGAGCAACACCAGATGTTATGAACGTCTGGCAGAGCAAAGCTGATGACTACTCGATAGTTCAGTGTCCCATGCTTTACGGCTTAGAACCGGGACTTCAACGACGTTTTGAACATCATGGAGCATATGAGATGTTCCAGGAGTTGAAGTTAATATTTCAAGCAAATGCCCGGATTGAGAGATATGAAGTCTCCAATAAGTTCTACAGCTGCAAAATGGAGGAGAATAGTTCTGTCAGTGAGCATATACTCAGAATTTCTGGGTATAACAATCACTTGATTCAACTGGGAGTTAATCTTCCTGGTGATAGTGTCATTGACAGAATTCTTCAATCACTGCCACCAAGCTACAAGAGCTTCGTGTGAACTATAATATGCAAGGGATGGATAAGAAAATTCCCGAGCTCTTCGCAATGCTAAAGCCTGCGGAGGTAGAAATCAAGAAAGAGCATCTAGTGTTGATGGTCAACAAGACCACCAGTTTCAAGAAAAAGGATAAAGGAAAGAAGGGGAACTTCAAGAAGAAAGGCAAGCAAGTTGCTTCTCAAGTGAAGAAGCCCAAGTCTGGACCTAAGCCTGAGACTGAGTGCTTCTACTGCAAAGGGACTGGTCACTGGAAGCAGAACTGGCCCAAGTATTTGGCAGATAAGAAGGATAGCAAGGTGAACAAAGGTATATGTGACATACATGTTATTGATGTGTACCTTACTAATGCTCGCAGTAGTACCTGGGTATTTGATACTGGTTCTGTTGCTAATATTTGCAACTCGAAACAGGGACTACAGATTAAGCGAAGATTGGCTAAGGACGAGGTGATGATGCGCGTGAGAAATGGTTCCAAAGTCGATGTGATCGCAGTCGACACGCTACCTCTACATCTACCTTCGGGATTAGTTTTAGACCTGAATAATTGTTATTTGGTGCCAGCGTTGAGCATGAACATTATATCTGGATCTTGTTTAATGCGAGACAGTTATTCATTTAAATCTGAGAATAATGGTTGTTCTATTTATATGAGTAATATCTTTTATGGTCATGCACCCTTCAAGAATGGTCTATTTTTGTTGAATCTCGATAGTAGTGATACACATATTCATAATATTGAAGCCAAAAGAATCAGAGTTGATAATGATAGTGCAACTTATTTGTGGCATTGCCGTTTGGGTCATATTGGTGTAAAGCGCATGAAGAAACTCCATTCTGATGGACTTTTGGAATCACTTGATTATGAATCACTTGGTATTTGCGAACCATGCCTCATGGGTAAGATGACTAAAACGTCATTCTCCGGAACAATGGAGCGAGCAACAGATTTGTTGGAAATCATACATACTGATGTATGTGGTCCGACGGATGTTGAGGCTCGCGGCGGGTATCGTTATTTTCTCACCTTCACAGATGATTTAAGCAGATATGGGTATATCTACTTGATGAAGTATAAGTCTGAAACATTTGAAAAGTTCAAAGAATTTCAGAGTGAAGTGGAAAATCATCGTAACAAGAAAATAAAGTTTCTACGATCTGATCGTGGAGGAGAATATTTGAGTTACGAGTTTGGTCTTCATTTGAAACAATGCGGAATAGTTTCGCAACTCACGCCACCCGGAACACCACAACGTAATGGTGTGTCTGAATGTCGTAACCGCAGTTTATTAGATATGGTGCGATCTATGATGTCTCTTACTGATTTATCGCTATCGTTTTGGGGTTATGCTTTAGAGACAGCTGCATTCACGTTAAATAGGGCACCATCTAAATCCGTTGAGACGACACCTTATGAACTGTGGTTTGGCAAGAAACCCAAGTTGTCGTTTCTGAAAGTTTGGGGGCTGCGATGCTTATGTGAAAAAACTTCAACCTGATAAGCTCGAACCCAAATCGGAGAAATGTGTCTTCATAGGATACCCAAAGGAGACTGTTGGGTACACCTTCTATCACAGATCCTAAAGCAAGACATTCGTTGCTAAGAATGGATCCTTTCTAGAGAAGGAGTTTCTCTCGAAAGAAGTGAGTGGGAGGAAAGTAGAACTTGATGAGGTAACTGTACCTGCTCCCTTATTGGAAAGTAGTTCATCCCAGAAATCTGTTCCTGTGACTCCTACACCAATTAGTGAGGAAGCCAATGATGATGATCATGTAACTTCAGATCAAGTTACTACCGAACCTTGTAGGTCAACCAGAGTAAGATCCGCACCAGAGTGGTACGGTAATCCTGTTCTGGAGATCATGCTACTTGACCATGACGAACCTACGAACTATGAGGAAGCGATGATGAGCCCAGATTCCGCAAAATGGCTTGAGGCCATGAAATTTGAGATGGGATCCATGTATGAGAACAAAGTGTGGACTTTGGTTGACTTGCCCGATGATCGGCAAGCCATCGAGAATAAATGGATCTTCAAGAAGACTGATGCTGACGGTAATGTTACTGTCTACAAAGCTCGACTTGTTGCAAAAGGTTTTCGACAAGTTCAAGGAGTTGACTACGATTAGACTTTCTCACTCGTAGCGATGTTTAAGTCCGTCCGAATCATGTTAGCAATTGCTGCATTTTATGATTATGAAATTTGGCAAATGGATGTAAAGACTGCATTCCTGAATGGATTTCTGAAAGAAGAGTTGTATATGATGCAACCTGAAGATTTTATCGATCCAAAGGATGCTAACAAAGTGTGCAAGCTCCAGCAATCCATTTATGGACTGGTGCAAGCATCTCAGAGTTGGAATAAACGTTTTGATAGTGTGATCAAAGCATATGGTTTTATACAGACTTTTGGAGAAGCCTGTATTTACAAGAAAGTGAGTGGGAGCTCTGTAGCATTTCTAATATTATATATGGATGACATATTGTTGATTGGAAATGATATAGAATTTCTGGATAGCATAAAAGGATAGTTGAATAAGAGTTTTTCAATGAAAGACCTCAGTGAAGCTGCTTATATATTAGGCATCAAGATCTATAGAGATAGATCAAGACGCTTAATTGGACTTTCACAAAGCACATACCTTGATAAAGTTTTGAAGAAGTTCAAAATGGATCAAGCAAAGAAAGGGTTCTTGCCTGTGTTACAAGGTGTGAAGTTGAGTCAGACTCAATGCCCGACCACTGCAGAAGATAGAGAGAAAATGAAAGTCATTCCCTATGCTTCAGCCATAGGTTCTATCATGTATGCAATGCTGTGTACCAGACCTGATGTGTGCCTTGCTATTAGTTTAGCAGGGAGGTACCAAAGTAATCCAGGAGTGGATCACTGGACAGCGGTCAAGAACATCCTGAAATACCTGAAAAGGACTAAGGATATGTTTCTCATTTATGGAGGTGACAAAGAGCTCGTCGTAAATGGTTACGTCGATGCAAGCTTTGACACTGATCCGGATGACTCTAAGTCACAAACCGGATATGTATTTATATTGAACAGTGGAGCTGTCAGTTGGTGCAGTTCTAAGCAAAGCGTCGTGGCGGGATCTATGTGTGAAGTGGAGTACATAGCTGCCTCGGAAGCAGCAAATGAAGGAGTCTGGATGAAGGAGTTCATATCCGATCGAGGTGTCATACCTAGTGCATCGGGTCCAATGAAAATCTTTTGTGACAATACTGGTGCAATTGCCTTGGCAAAGGAATCCAGATTTCACAAGAGAACCAAGCACATCAAGAGACGCTTCAATTCCATCCGCGATCAAGTCAAGGAGGGAGACATAGAGATTTGCAAGGTACATACGGATCTGAATGTTGCAGACCCGTTGACTAAGCCTCTCTCACGAGCAAAACATGATCAGCACCAAGAATCCATGGGTGTTAGAATCATTACTGTGTAATCTAGATTACTAACTCTAGTGCAAGTGGGAGACCGAAGGAAATATGCCCTAGAGGCAATAATAAAGTTGTTATTTATATTTCCTTATATCATGATAAATGTTTATTATTCATGCTAGAATTGTATTAACCGGAAACTTAGTACATGTGTGAATACATAGACAAACAGAGTGTCACTAGTATGCCTCTACTTGACTAGCACGTTTAATCAAAGATGGTTAAGTTTCCTAGCCATAGACATGAGTTGTCATTTGATTAACGGGATCACATCATTAGAGAATGATGTGATTGACTTGACCCATTCTGTTAGCTTAGCACTTGATCGTTTAGTATATTGCTATTGTTTTTTTCATGACTTATACATGTTCTTACGACTATGAGATTATGCAACTCCCGAATACCGGAGGAACACTTAGTGTGCTACCAAACATCACAACGTAACTCGGTGATTATAAAGGTGCTCTACAGGTGTCTCCGATGGTACTTGTTGAGTTGGCATAGATCGAGATTAGGATTTGTCACTCCGATTGTCGGAGAGGTATCTCTGGGCCCTCTCGGTAATGCACACCACTATAAGCCTTGCAAGCAATGTGACTAATGAGTTAGTTGCGGGATGATGCATTATGGAACGAGTAAAGAGACTTGCCGGTAACGAGATTGAACTAGATATTGAGATACCGACGATCGAATCTCGGGCAAGTAACATACCGATGACAAAGGGAACAACGTATATCGTTATGCGGTTTGACCGATAAAGATCTTCGTAGAATATGTGGGAGCCAATATGAACATCCAGGTTCCGCTATTGGTTATTGACCGGAGACGTGTCTCGGTCATGTCTACATAGTTCTCGAACCCGTACGTTGGGTCCGCACGCTTAACGTTCGGTGACGATCGGTATTACGACTTGATGTGTTTTGATGTACCGAAGATATTTCGGAGTCCCGGATGTGATCACGGACACGACGAGGAGTCTCGAAATGGTTGAGACATAAAGATTGATATATTGGATGACTATATTCGGACACCGGATGAGTTCCGAGGGTCACCGGATAATTATCGGAGTGCCGGGGGGTTATCGGAACCCCGGGGGGGACTAGCCGCCCCCCCCTTGAGGAGTCCAAATTGGACAAGGAGGGGGGGGGGGCGCCCCCTCTTTCCCTTCCTCTCTCCCTCTCCTTCCTTCCCCCTTCCTCCTCCTAGTTGGACTAGGAAAGGGGGAGTCCTACTCCTACTAGGAGGAGGACTCCTCCCCCTCCTTGGCGCGCCCATAGGGCCGGCCGCCTCCCCCTTGCTCCTTTATATACAGGGGCAGGAGGCACCCTAGAACACAACAACAGACATTGTCTTAGCCGTGTGCGGTGCCCCCCTCCACCATAATCCACCTCGGTCATATCATTGCAGTGCTTAGGCAAAGCCCTGCGCCGGTAGCTTCATCATCACCGTCATCACGCTGTCGTGCTGACGAAGCTCTCCCTCGACACTCAGCTGGATCGAGAGTTCGTGGGACGTCACTGAGCCGAACGTGTGCAGATCGCGGAGTGTTGGGGAACGTAGCAATAATTTAAAATTTTCCTACGTGTCACCAAGATCAATCTAGGAGATGCTAGCAACGAGAGAGAGGGAGTGCATCTTCATACCCTTGAAGATCGCTAAGCGGAAGCGTTACAAGAACGCGGTTGATGGAGTCGTACTCGCGGCGATTCAAATCGCGGAAGATCCGATCTAGCACCGAACGGACGGCGCCTCCACGTTCAACACACGTACAGCCCGGGGACGTCTCCTCCTTCTTGATCCAGCAAGGGGAGAGGAGAAGTTGAGGGAGAACTCCAGCAGCACGACGGCGTGGTGGCAATGGAGCTCGTGGTTCTCCGGCAGAGCTTCGCTAAGCACTACGGAGGAGGAGGTGTATGAGGAGGGAGGGCTGCGCCAGGGAAGAGGTGTGGCTGCCCTCCCACCCCTCCACTATATATAGGGGCAAGGGGAGAGGGGGAGGCGCCCTAGGGTTTCCCCTAGGGGGCGGCGGCCAAGTAGATTGCCCCCCAAGCCAAGCAGGTGGAGGCTTGCCTCCCAAGCCAGGTGGAGGCACCCCACCTCCCCAAGTAACGTGGGAAAGGGTGTGGGGGCGCACCACCCATTAGTGGGCTGGTTTGCCCCTTCCCCTTTGGCCCATGAGGCCCTCCAACACTTGCCGGGGCTCCCGAAACACCTTTCGGTCATGCTGGCCATAGCCTGGTACCCCCGGAACACTTCCGGACTCCAATACCCTTCGTCCAATATATCGATCTTCACCGCCGGACCATTCCGGAACTCCTCGTGATGTCCGGGATCTCATCCGGGACTCCGAACAACCTTCGGTAACCACATACTATTTCCCATAACAACTCTAGCGTCACCGAACCTTAAGTGTGTAGACCCTACGGGTTCGGGAACCATGCAGACATGACCGAGACACCTCTCCGGCCAATAACCAATAGCGGGATCTGGATACCCATATTGGCTCCCACATGTTCCACGATGATCTCATCGGATGAACCACGATGTCGGGGATTCAATCAATCCCGTATACAATTCCCTTTGTCTATCGGTATGTTACTTGCCCGAGATTCGATCGTCGGTATCCCAATACCTCGTTCAATCTCGTTACCGGCAAGTCTCTTTACTCGTTCCGTAACGCATGATCCCGTGGCTAACTCCTTAGTCACATTGAGCTCATTATGATGATGCATTACCGAGTGGGCCCAGAGATACCTCTCCGTCATACGGAGTGACAAATCCCAGTCTCGATTCGTGCCAACCCAACATACACTTTCGGAGATACCTGTAGTGCACCTTTATAGCCACCCAGTTACGTTGTGACGTTTGGTACACCCAAAGCATTCCTACGGTATCCGGGAGTTGCACAATCTCATGGTCTAAGGAAACGATACTTGACATTAGAAAAGCTCTTAGCAAACGAACTACACGATCTTGTGCTATGCTTAGGATTGGGTCTTGTCCATCACATCATTCTCCTAATGATGTGATCCCGTTATCAATGACATCCAATGTCCATGGTCAGGAAACCATAACCATCTATTGATCAACGAGCTAGTCAACTAGAGGCTTACTAGGGACATGTTGTGGTCTATGTATTCACACATGTATTACGGTTTCCAGTTAATACAATTATAGCATGAACAATAGACAATTATCATGAACAAGGAAATACAATAATAACCATTTTATTATTGCCTCTAGGGCATATTTCCAACAGTCTCCCACTTGCACTAGAGTCAATAATGTAGTTCACATCACTATATGATTGTAATGAATCGAACACCCATGGGGTTTGTTCATATCTCGCTTGTGAGAGAGGTTACTAGTCAATGGGTCTGAACCTTTTAGATCCGTGTGTGCTTTACAAATCTCTATGTCATCTTGTAGATGCAGCTACCACGCGCTACTTGGAGCTATTCCAAATAACTGCTCTACTATACGAATCCGGTTTACTACTCAGAGTCATCCGGATTAGTGTCAAAGTTTGCATCGACGTAACCCTTTACGACGAACTCTTTTCACCACCTCCATAATCGAGAAAATTCCTTAGTCCACTAGTTACTAAGGATAAGTTCGACCGCTGTCATGTGATCCATTCCTGGATCACTCTTGTACCCCTTGACTGACTCATGGCAAGGCACACTTCAGGTGCGGTACACAGCATAGCATACTGTAGAGCCTACGTCTAAAGCATAGGGGACGACCTTCGTCCTTTCTCTCTCTTCTGCCGTGGTCAGGTCTTGAGTCTTACTCAATACTCACACCTTGTAACACAGCCAAGAACTCCTTCTTTGCTGATCTATTTTGAACTCCTTCAAAATCCTGTCACGGTATGCATTCATTTGAAAGTACTATTAAGCGTTTTCGATCTATCCTTATAGATCTTGATGCTCAATGTTCAAGTAGCTTAATCCAGGTTTTGCATTGAAAAACACTTTTCAAATAACCCTGTATGTTTTCCAGAAATTCTACATCATTTCTGATCAACAATATGTCAACAACATATACTCATCAGAAATTCTATAGTGCTCCCACTCACTTCTTTGGAAATACAAGTTTCTCATAAACTTTATAAAAACCCAAAATCTTTGATCATCTCATCAAAGCGTACATTCCAACTCCGAGATGCTTACTCCAATCCTTAGAAGGATTGCTGGAGCTTTGCATACTTGTTAGCATCTTTCAGGATTGACAAAACCTTCTGGTTGTATCACATACAACCTTTCCTCAAGAAAATCGTCGAGGAAACAATGTTTTGACATCCTATCTGCAAGATTTCATAAATAATGCAGTAACTGCTAATATAATTCCAACAGACTCTTAGCATCGCTACGAGTGAGAAAGTCTCATCGCAGTCAACTCCTGGAACTTGCCGGAAAACATCTTAACGACAAGTCGAGCTTTCTTAATGGTGACACTTACCATCATTGTCTGTCTTCCTTTTAAAATCCATCTGCACCCAACAGCCTTACGACCATCAAGTAGTTCTTCCAAAGTCTACACTTTGTTTTTATACATGGATCCTCTCTTGGATTTTATGCCCTCGAGCCATTCATCGGAATCCGGGCCCATCATCGCTTCTCCATAGCTCGTAGGTTCATTGTTGTCTAGCAACATGACCTCCAAGACAGGATTACGTACCACTCTGAAGTAGCATGCATCCTTGTTGTCCTACGAGGTTTGGTAGTGACTTGATCTGAAGTTTCATGATCACTATCATAAGCTTCCACTTCAATTGGTGTACGTGCCACAGGAACAACATCCTGTGCCCTGCTACACACTAGTTGAAGTGACGGTTCAATAACCTCATCAAGTCTCCACCATCCTCCCACTCAATTCTTTCGAGAGAAACTTTTCCTCGAGAAAGGACCTGTTTCTAGAAACAATCACCTTGCTTCCGGATCTGAAATAGGAGGTATACCCAACTGTTTTGGGTATTCTATGAAGATGCATTTATCCGCTTTGGGTTCGAGCTTATCAGCCTGAAACTTTTCACATAAGCGTCGCAGCCCCAAACTTTTAAGAAACGACAGCTTAGGTTTCTCTAAACCATAGTTCATACAGTGTCATCTCAACGGAATTGCATGGTGCCCTATTTAAAGTGAATGCGGTTGTCTCTAATGCCTAACCCATAAACGATAGTGTAATTCGATAAGAGACATCATGGTATGCACCATATCCAATAGGGTGCAGTTATGATGTTCGGACACACCATCACACTATGGTGTTCCAGGCGGTATTAGTCGTGAAACAATTTCCACAATTTCTTAATTGTGTGCCAAACTCGTAACTCAGATATTCATCTCTATGATCATATCACAGACATTTTATCCTCTTGTCACGACGATCTTCAACTTCACTCTGAAATTACTTGAACCTTTCAATAATTCAGACTTGTGTTTCATCAAGTAAATATACTCAGCATCTACTCAAATCATCTGTGAAGCAAGAACATAACGATATCCACCGCATGCCTCAGCACTCATTGGACTGCACACATCAAAATGTATTACTTCCAACAAGTTGCTTTCTTGTTCCATCTTACTGAAAACGAGGCCTTTCAGTCATCTTGCCCATGTGGTATGATTTGCATGTCTCAAGTGATTCAAAATCAAGTGAGTCCAAACGATCCATCTGTATGGACTTTCTTCATGCATATATACTAATAGACATGGTTCGCATGTCTCAATCTTTTCAAAAACGAGTGAGTCCAAAGATCCATCAACATGGAGCTTCTTCATGCGTTTTATACCAATATGACTCAAGTGGCAGTGCCACAAGTATGTGGTACTATCATTATTTATATCTTTTGGCATGAACATGTGTATCACTACGATCGAGATTCAATAAACCATTCATTTTAGGTGCAAGACCATTGAAGGTATTATTCAAATAGACAGAGTAACCATTATTCTCCTTAAATGAATAACCGTATTGCGATAAACATAATCCAATCATGTCTATGCTCAACGCAAACACCAAATAACAATTATTTAGGTTTAACACCAATCTCGATGGTAGAGGGAGGATGCGATGCTTGATCACATCAACCTTGGAAACACTTCCAACACATATCGTCATCTCACCTTTAGCTAGTCTCCGTTTATTCCGTAGCCTTTTATTTCGAGTTACCAACACTTAGCAACCGAACCGGTATCTAATACCCTGGTGCTACTAGGAGTACTAGTAAAGTACACATTAATATAATGTATATCCAATATACTTCTGTCGACCTTGCCTACCTTCTCATCTACCAAGTATCTAGGGTAGTTCTGCTTCAGTGACCGTTCCCCTCATTACAGAAGCACTTAGTCTCGGGTTTGGGTTCAACCTTGGGTTTCTTCACTAGAGCAGCAACTGATTTGCCGTTTCATGAAGTATCCCTTCTTTCCCTTGCCCTTCTTGAAACTAGTGGTTTTACTAACCATCAACAATTGATGCTCCTACTTGATTTCTACTTTCGTGGTGTCAAACATCGCGAATAGCTCAAGGATCATCATATCTATCCCTGATTTGTTATAGTTCATCACGAAGCTCTAGTAGCTTGGTGGCAGTGACTTTGGAGAACCATCACTATCTCATCTGGAAGATTAACTCCCACTCGATTCAAGCGATTGTAGTACTCAGACAATCTGAGCACATGCTCAACGGTTGAGCTTTTCTCCCTTAGTTTGCAGGCTTAAGAAACTTGTCAGAGGTCTCATACCTCTTGACGTGGGCACGAGCCTAAAATCCCAATTTCAGCTCTTGGAACATCTCATATGTTCCGCGACGTTTCAAAATGTCTTCGGTGCCTCAATTCTAAACCGTTCAACATTACGCACTGAACTATCACGTAGTCATCAAAACGTGTATGTCAGATGTTCGCAACATCCACAAACGACGCTCGAGGTTCAGCACACCGAGCGGTGCATTAAGGACATAAGCCTTCTGTGCAGCAATGAGGACAATCCTCAGTTTACGGACCCAGTCCGCATAATTGCTACTATCAACTTTCAACTAAATTTTCTCTAGGAACATATCTTAGTAGAACTAAAGCGTAAGCTACGACATAATTTGCAAAGACCTTTTGACTATGTTCATGATAATTAAGTTCATCTAATCAAATTATTTAATGAACTCCCACTCAGATAGACATCCCTCTAGTCATCTAAGTGATACATGATCCGAGTCAACTAGGCCGTGTCCAATCATCACGTGAGACGGACTAGTCATCATCGGTGAACATCTTCATGTTGATCGTATCTTCTATACGACTCATGTTCGACCTTTCGGTGTCTTGTGTTCCGAGGCCATGTCTGGACATGCTAGGCTCGTCAAGTCAACCTAAGTGTTTTGCATGTGTAAATCTGGCTTACACCCGTTGTATGCGAACGTTAGAATCTATCACACCCGATCATCACGTGGTGCTTCGAAACAACGAACCTTCGCAACGGTGCACAGTTAGGGGGAACACATTCTTGAAATTTTAGAGAGGGGTCATCTTATTTATGCTACCGTCGTTCTAAGCAAATAAGATGTAAACATGACAAACATCACATGCAAATCATAAAGTGACATGATATGGCCAATATCATCTTGCGCCTTTTGATCTCCATCTTCGAGGCGCGGCATGATCACCTTCGTCACCGGCATGACACCATGATCTCCATCATCGTGTCTTCATGAAGTTGTCTCGCCAACTATTACTTCTACTACTATGGCCAACGGTTAGCAATAAAGTAAAGTAATTACATGGCGTTTTTCATTGACACGCAGGTCATACAATAAATTAAGACAACTCCTATGGCTCCTGCCGGTTGTCGTACTCATCGACATGCAAGTCGTGATTCCTATTACAAGAACATGATCAATCTCATACATCACATATATATAATTCATCACATCCTTTTGGCCATATCACATCACATAGCATACCCTGCAAAAACAAGTTAGACGTCCTCTAATTGTTGTTGCATGTTTTACGTGGCTGCTATGGGTTTCTAGCAAGAACGTTTTGTTGGGGAACGTAGCAGAAATTCAAAATTTTCTACACATCACCAGGATCAATCTATGGAGTAATCTAGCAACGAGGGGAAGGGGAGTGCATCTACATACCATTGTAGATCGCGATGCGGAAGCGTTGCAAGAACGCGGATGAAGGAGTCGTACTCGTAGCGATTCAGATCGCGGTTGATTCCGATCTAAGTGCCGAACCACGGCGCCTCCGCGTTCAACACACGTGCAGCCCGGTGACGTCTCCCATGCCTTGATCCAGCAAGGAGAGAGGGAGAGGTTGGGGAAGACTCCGTCCAGCAGCAGCACGACGGCGTGGTGGTGATGGAGGAGCGTGGCAATCCCGCAGGGCTTCGCCAAGCACCGCGGGAGAGGAGGAGGACATGGAAGAGGGGGAGGGCTGCGCAAGAGCTTGGGTTGCTGCTGCCCTCCCACCCCCACATATATATAGGGGCAAGGGAGAGGGGGCCCGTCCCCCTCAGATCCAATCTGAGGAGGGGGCGGCGGCCAGGGGGGTTGCCTTGCCCCCCAAGGCAAGGGGGGCGCCTCCCCTTAGGGTTCCCCCAAACCCCCAGGCGCATGGGCCCTGGTAGGGAAGGCGCCCAGCCCACTAAGGGGCTGGTCCCTCTCCACATACAGCCCATAGGGCCCTCCGGGGCTGGTGGCCCCTCCCGGTGGACCCCCGGAACCCTCCGGTGGTCCCGGTACATTACCGGTGACGCCCGAAACTCTTCCGGTGGCCAAAACGGGACTTCCCATATATAAATCTTTACCTCCGGACCATTCCGGAACTCCTCGTCATGTCCGGGATCTCATCCGGGACTCCGAACAACATTCGGTAACCACGTATATCTATTCCCTATAACCCTAGCGTCATCGAACCTTAAGTGTGTAGACCCTACGGGTTCGGGAACCATGCAGACATGACCGAGACGTTCTCCGGTCAATAACCAACAGCGGGATCTGGATACCCATGTTGGCTCCCACATGTTCCATGATGATCTCATCGGATGAACCACGATGTCGGGGATTCAATCAATCCCGTATACAATTCCCTTTGTCCATCGGTATGTTACTTGCCCGAGATTCGATCGTCGGTATCCCGATACCTTGTTCAATCTCGTTACCGGCAAGTCTCTTTACTCGTTCCGTAACACATCATCCCGTGATCAACTCCTTGGTCACATTGTGCACATTATGATGATGTCCTACCGAGTGGGCCCAGAGATACCTCTCCGTTTACACGGAGTGACAAATCCCAGTCTCGATTCGTGCCAACCCAACAGACACTTTCGGAGATACCCGTAGTGCACCTTTATAGCCACCCAGTTACGTTGTGACGTTTGGTACACCCAAAGCATTCCTACGGTATCCGGGAGTTGCACAATCTCATGGTCTAAGGAAATGATACTTGACATTAGAAAAGCTCTTAGCAAACGAACTACACGATCTTGTGCTAGGCTTAGGATTGGGTCTTGTCCATCACATCATTCTCCTAATGATGTGATCCCGTTATCAACGACATCCAATGTCCATGGTCAGGAAACCGTAACCATCTATTGATCAACGAGCTAGTCAACTAGAGGCTTACTAGGGACATGGTGTTGTCTATGTATCCACACATGTATCTGAGTTTCCTATCAATACAATTCTAGCATGGATAATAAACGATTATCATGAACAAGGAAATATAATAATAACCAATTTATTATTGCCTCTAGGGCATATTTCCAACAGTCTCCCACTTGCACTAGAGTCAATAATCTAGTTCACATCACCATGTGATTAACACTCACAGGTCACATCACCATGTGACCAACATCCAAAGAGTTTACTAGAGTCAACAATCTAGTTCACATCACTATGTGATTAACACTCAATGAGTTCTGGTTTGATCATGTTATGCTTGTGAGAGAGGTTATTAGTCAACGGGTCTGAACCTTTCAGATCCGTGTGTGCTTTACGAATATCTATGTCATCTTGTGGATGCTACCACGCGCTACTTGGAGCCATTTCAAATAACTGCTCTACTATACGAATCCGGTTTACTACTCAGAGTCATCCGGATTAGTGTCAAAGTTCGCATCGACGTAACCCTTTACGACGAACCCCCTTTCCACCTCCATAATCGAGAAAATTCCTTAGTCCACTAGATACTAAGGATAAGTTCGACCGCTGTCATGTGATCCATTCCCGGATCACTATTGTACCCCTTGACCAACTCATGGCAAGGCACACTTCATGTGCAGTACACAGCATAGCATATTGTAGAGCCTACGTCTAAAGCATAGGGGACGACCTTCGTCCTTTCTCTCTCTTCTGCTGTGGTCAGGTCTTGAGTCTTACTCAATACTCACACCTTGTAACACAGCCAAGAACTCCTTCTTTGCTGATCTATTTTGAACTCTTTCAAAATCATGTCAAGGTGTGCGTTCTTTGAAAGTATCATCAGGCGTCTTGATCTATCTCTATAGATCTTGATGCCCAATATGTAAGCAGCTTTATCCAGGTCTTCCTTTGAAAAACTCCTTTCAAACAACCCTTTATGCTTTCCAGAAATTTTACATCATTTCGGATCAACAATATGTCATTCACATATACTTATCAGAAATGTTGTAGCGCTCCCACTCACTTTATTGTAAATACAAGTTTCTAACAAACTTTGTATAAACCCAAAAACTTTGATCACTCCATCAAAGCGTATATTCTGACTCCGAGATGCTTGCTCTAGTCCATGGAAGGATCGCTGGAGCTAGCATACCTTTTAGCATCCTTAGGATCGACAAAACCTTTCTGATTGTATCACATACAACCTTTCCTTACGAAAACTGGTAAGGAAACTTGTTTTTGACATCCATCTGCCAGATTTCATAAATGCAGCTAATGCTAACATGATTCCGACGGACTTAAGCATCGCTACGGATGAGAAAATCTCATCGTAGTCAACTCCTTGAACTTGTGAAAATACTCTTTGCCACAAGTCGAGCTTCATAGACGGTAACATTACCGTCCACGTCCGTCTTCTTCTTAAAGATCCATTTATCTCAATGGCTTGCCGATCATCGGGCAAGTTCACCAAAGTCCATGCTTTGTTCTGATACATGGATTCTATCTCGGATTTCATGGCCTCGAGCCATTCATCGGAATCCGGGCCCACCATCGCTTCTCCACGGCTCATAGGTTCATCGTTGTCCAACAACATGACTTCCAAGACAAGATTACGCATTACTCTGAAGTAGTACGCATCCTCGTCGTCCTACGAGGTTTGGTAGTGACTTGATCCGAAGTTTCATGATCACTATCATAAGCTTCCACTTCAATTGGTGTAGGTGCCACAGGAACAACTTCCTGTGCCCTGCTACACACTAGTTGAAGTTATGGTTCAATAACCTCATCAAGTCTCCACCATCCTCCCACTCAATTCTTTCGAGAGAAACTTTTCCTCGAGAAAGGACTCGTTTCTAGAAGCAATTACTTTTGCTTCCAGATCTGAAATAGGAGGTATACCCAACTGTTTTGGGTTTTCTATGAAGATGCATTTATCCGCTTTGGGTTCGAGCTTATCAGCTTGAAACTTTTCACATAAGCATCGCAGCCCCAAACTTTTAAGAAACGACAACTTAGGTTTCTCTAAACGGTGTCGTCTCAACGGAATTGCGTGGTGCCCCTTTTAAAGTGAATGCGGTTATCTCTAATGCCTAACCCATAAACGATAGTGGTAATTCGATAAGAGACATCATGGTATGCACCATATCCAATAGGGTGCAGTTATGATGTTCGGACACACCATCACACTATGGTGCTCCAAGCGGTATTAGTCGTGAAACAATTTCCACAATTTCTTAATCGTGTGCCAAACTCGTAACTCAGATACTCATCTCTATGATCATATCACAGACATTTTATCCTCTTGTCACGACGATCTTCAACTTCACTCTGAAATTACTTGAACCTTTCAATAATTCAGACTTGTGTTTCATCAAGTAAATACACTCAGCATCTACTCAAATCATCTGTGAAGTAAGAACATAACGATATCCACTGCATGCCTCAGCACTCATTGTACTGCATACATCAAATGTATTACTTCCAACAAGTTGCTCTCTTGTTCCATCTTACTGAAAACGAGGCTTTTCAGTCATCTTGCCCATGTGGTATGATTTGCATGTCTCAAGTGATTCAAAATCAAGTGAGTCCAAACGATCCATCTGCATGGAGTTTCTTCATGCATATATACCAATAGACATGGTTCGCATGTCTCAATCTTTTCAAAAACGAGTGAGTCCAAAGATCCATCTACATGGAGCTTCTTCATGCGTTCTATACCAATATGACTCAAATGGCAGTGCCACAAGTATGTGGTACTATCATTACTATTTTTATATCTTTTGGCACAAACATGTGTATCACTGCGATCGAGATTCATTTTAGGTGCAAGACCATTGAAGGTATTATTCAAATAAACAGAGTAACCATTATTCTCCTTAAATGAATAACCGTATTGCGATAAACATAATCCAATCATGTTCAACGCAAACACCAAATAACAATTATTTAGGTTTAACACCAATCTCGATGGTAGAGGGAGCATGCGATGCTTGATCACATCAACCTTGGAAACACTTCCAACACATATCGTCATCTCACCTTTAGCTAGTCTCCGTTTATTCCGCAGCTTTTATTTCGAGTTACTAACACTTAGCAACCGAACCGGTATCTAATACCCTGGTGCTGCTAGGAGTACTAGTAAAGTACACATTCATATAATGTATATCCAATATACTTCTGTCGACCTTTGCCTGCCTTCTCATCTACCAAGTATCTAGGGTAGTTCTGCTTCAGTGGCCGTTCCCCTTATTACAGAAGCACTTAGTCTCGGGTTTGGGTTCAACCTTGGGATTCTTCACTAGAGCAGCAAATGATTTGCTGTTTCATGAAGTATCCCTTTTGCCCTTGCCCTTCTTGAAACTAGTGGTTTTACTAACCATCAACAATTGATGCTCCTTCTTGATTTCTACTTCCGCGGTGTCAAACATCGCGAGTTGCTCAAGGATCATCAGGTCTATCCCTGATATGTTATAGTTCATCACGAAGCTCTAATAGCTTGGTGGCAGTGACTATGGAGAACCATCACTATCTCATCTGGAAGATTAACTCCCACTCGATTCAAGCGATTGTAGTACTCAGACAATCTGAGCACATGCTCAACGGTTGAGCTTTTCTCCCTTAGTTTGCAGGCTTAAGAAACTTGTCAGAGGTCTCATACCTCTTGACGTGGGCACTAGTCTGAAATCCCAATTTCAGCTCTTCGGAACATCTCATATGTTCTGCGACGTTTCAAAACGTCTTTGGTGCCACAATTCTAAACCGTTCAACATTACGCACTGAACTATCACGTAGTCATCAAAACGTGTATGTCAGATGTTCCGCAACATCTACAGACGACGCTGAGGTTCAGCACACCGAGCGGTGCATTAAGGACATAAGCCTTCTGTGCAGCAATGAGGACAATCCTCAGTTCACGGACCCAGTCCGCATAATTGCTACTATCAACTTTCAACTAAATTTTTCTCTAGGAACATATCTTAAACAGTAGAACTAAAGCGCAAGCTATGACATAATTTGCAAAGACCTTTTGACTATGTTCATGATAATTAAGTTCATCTGATTATTTAGTGAACTCCCACTCAGATAGACATCCCTCTAGTCATCTAAGTGATACATGATCCGAGTCAAACTAGGCCGTGTCCGATCATCACGTGAGACGGAGTAGTCATCATCGGTGAACATCTCCATGTTGATCGCATCTACTATACGACTCATGTTTGACCTTTCGATCTCTTGTGTTCCGAGGCCATGTCTGTACATGCTAGGCTCGTCAAGTCAACCTAAGTGTTTCGCATGTGTTCCGAGGCCATGTCTGTACATGCTAGGCTCGTCAAGTCAACATAAGTGTTTCGCATGTGTTCCGAGGCCATGTCTGTACATGCTAGGCTCGTCAACACCCGTTGTATTCGAACGTTAGAATCTATCACACCCGATCATCACGTGGTGCTTCGAAACAACGAACCCTCGCAACGGTGCACAGTTAGGGGGAACACGTCTCTTGAAATTTTAGTGAGGGATCATCTTATTTATGCTACCGTCGTTCTAAGCAAATAAGATGTAAACATGACAAACATCACATGCAAATCATAAAGTGACGTGATATGGCCAATATCATCTTGCGCCTTTTGACCTCCATCTCCGAGGCGCGGCATGATCACCTTCGTCACCGGCATGACACCATGATCTCCATCATCATGATCTCCATCATCGTGTCTTCATGAAGTTGTCTCGCCAACCATTACTTCTACTACTATGGCTAACGGTTAGCAATAAAGTAAAGTAATTACATGGCGTTTTTCATTGACACGCAGGTCATACAATAAATTAAGACAACTCCTATGGCTCCTGCCGGTTGTCATACTCATCGACATGCAAGTCGTGATTCCTATTACAAGAACATGATCAATCTCATACATCACATATATCATTCATCACATCCTTTTGGCCATATCACATCACATAGCATACCCTGCAAAAACAAGTTAGACGTCCTCTAATTGTTGTTGCATGTTTTACGTGGTTGCTATGGGATTCTAGCAAGAACGTTTCTTACCTACGCAAAAGCCACAACGTGATATGCCAATTTCTATTTACCCTTCATAAGGACCCTTTTCATCGAATCCGATCCGACTAAAGTGGAAGAGACAGACACCCGCTAGCCACCTTATGCAACTAGTGCATGTCAGTCGGTGGAACCTGTCTCACGTAAGTGCACGTGTAAGGTCGGTCCGGGCCGCTTCATCCCACGATGCTGCCGAATCAAGATAAGACTAGTAACGGCAAGTAAATTGGCAAAATCGACGCCCACAACTACTTTGTGTTCTACTCGTGCATAGAAACTACGCATAGACCTAGCTCATGATGCCACTGTTGGGGAACGTAGCAGAAATTCAAAATTTTCTACGCATCACCAAGATCAATCTATGGAGTAATCTAGCAACGAGGGGAAGGGGAGTGCATCTACATACCATTGTAGATCGCGATGCGGAAGCGTTGCAAGAACGCGGATGAAGGAGTCGTACTCGTAGCGATTCAGATCGCGGTTGATTCCGATCTAAGCGCCGAACCACGGCGCCTCCGCGTTCAACACACGTGCAGCCCGGTGACGTCTCCCACGCCTTGATCCAGCAAGGAGAGAGGGAGAGGTTGGGGAATACTCCGTCCAGCAGCAGCACGACGGCGTGGTGGTGATGGAGGAGCGTGGCAATCCCGCAGGGCTTCGCCAAGCACCGCGGGAGAGGAGGAGGACATGGAAGAGGGGGAGGGCCGCGCCAGAACTTGGGTTGCTGCTGCCCTCCCACTCCCCACATATATATAGGGGCAAGGGACAGGGGGGCCGGCCCCCTCAGATCCAATCTGAGGAGGGGGCGGCGGCCAGGGGGGTTGCCTTGCCCCCCAAGGCAAGGGGGGCGCCTCCCCTTAGGGTTCCCCCAAACCCCCAGGCGCATGGGCCCTGGGAGGGAAGGCGCCCAGCCCACTAAGGGGCTGGTCCCTCTCCACATACAGCCCATAGGGCCCTCCGGGGCTGGTGGCCCCTCCCGGTGGACCCCCGGAACCCTCCGGTGGTCCCGGTACATTACCGGTGACGCCCGAAACTCTTCCGGTGGCCAAAACGGGACTTCCCATATATAAATCTTTACCTACGGACCATTCCGGAACTCCTCGTCACGTCCGGGATCTCATCCGGGACTCCGAACAACATTCGGTAACCACGTATATCTATTCCCTATAACCCTAGCGTCATCGAACCTTAAGTGTGTAGACCCTACGGGTTCGGGAACCATGCAGACATGACCGAGACATTCTCCGGTCAATAACCAACAGCGGGATCTGGATACCCATGTTGGCTCCCACATGTTCCACGATGATCTCATCGGATAAACCACGATGTCGGGGATTCAATCAATCCCGTATACAATTCCCTTTGTCCAGCGGTATAGTACTTGCCCGAGATTCGATCGTCGGTATCCCGATACCTTGTTCAATCTCGTTACCGGCAAGTCTCTTTACTCGTTCCGTAACACATCATCCCGTGATCAACTCCTTGGTCACATTGTGCACATTATGATGATGTCCTACCGAGTGGGCCCAGAGATACCTCTCCGTTTACACGGAGTGACAAATCCCAGTCTCGATTCGTGCCAACCCAACAGACACTTTCGGAGATACCTGTAGTGCACCTTTATAGCCACCCAGTTACGTTGTGACGTTTGGTACACCCAAAGCATTCCTACGGTATCCGGGAGTTGCACAATCTCATGGTCTAAGGAAATGATACTTTACATTAGAAAAGCTCTTAGCAAACGAACTACACGATCTTGTGCTAGGCTTAGGATTGGGTCTTGTCCATCACATCATTCTCCTAATGATGTGATCCCGTTATCAACGACATCCAATGTCCATGGTCAGGAAACCGCAACCATCTATTGATCAACGAGCTAGTCAACTAGAGGCTTACTAGGGACATGGTGTTGTCTATGTATCCACACATGTATCTGAGTTTCCTATCAATACAATTCTAGCATGGATAATAAACGATTATCATGAACAAGGAAATATAATAATAACCAATTTATTATTGCCTCTAGGGCATATTTCCAACACGTTTCTTACCTACGCAAAAGCCACAACGGTGATATGTCAATTGCTATTTACCCTTCATAAGGACCCTCTTCATCGAATCCAATCCTACTAAAGTGGGAGAGACAGACACCCGCTAGCCACCTTATGCATCAAGTGCATGTCAGTCGGTGGAACCTGTCTCACGTAAGAGTACGTGTAAGGTCGGTCCGGGCCGCTTCATCCCACAATGCCGCCGAATCAAGATAAGACTAGTAACGGCAAGCAAATTGAACAAATCATCGCCCACAACTACTTTGTGTTCTACTCGTGCATAGAATCTACGCGTAGACCTAGCTCATGATGCCACTGTTGGGGAACGTAGCAATAATTCAAAATTTTCCTACGTGTCACCAAGATCAATCTAGGAGATGCTAGCAACGAGAGAGAGGGAGTGCATCTTTATACCCTTGAAGATCGCTAAGCGGAAGCGTTACAAGAACGCGGTTGATGGAGTCGTACTCGCGGCGATTCAAATCACGGAAGATCCGATCTAGCGCCGAACGGACGGCGCCTCCGTGTTCAACACACGTACAGCCCGGGGACGTCTCCTCCTTCTTGATCCAGCAAGGGGAGAGGAGAAGTTGAGGGAGAACTCCAGCAGCACGACGGCGTGGTGGCAATGGAGCTCGTGGTTCTCCGGCAGAGCTTCGCTAAGCACTACGGAGGAGGAGGAGGAGGTGTATGAGGAGGGAGGGCTGCGCCAGGGAAGAGGTGCGGCTGCCCTCCCACCCCTCCACTATATATAGGGGAAAGGGGAGAGGGGGAGGTGCCCTAGGGTTTCCCCTAGGGGGCGGCGGCCAAGTAGATTGGATCTCCCTAGGGAAAATCCTAGGGAGACTTGCCCCCCAAGCCAAGCAGATGGAGGCTTGCCTCCCAAGCCAGGTGGACGCGCCCACCTCCCCAAGTAACGTGGGAAAGGGTGTGGGGGGCGCACCACCCATTAGTGGGCTGGTTTGCCCCTTCCCCTTTGGCCCATGAGGCCCTCCAACACTTGTCGGGGCTCCCGAAACACCTTTCGGTCATGCTGGCCATAGCCTGGTACCCCCGGAACACTTCCGGACTCCAATACCCTTCGTCCAATATATCGATCTTCACCGCCGGACCATTCGGAACTCCTCGTGATGTCCGGGATCTCATCCGGGACTCCGAACAACCTTCGGTAACCACATACTATTTCCCATAACAACTCTAGCGTCACCGAACCTTAAGTGTGTAGACCCTACGGGTTCGGGAACCATGCAGACATGACCGAGACATTCTCCGGTCAATAACCAACAGCGGGATCTGGATACCCATGTTGGCTCCCACATGTTCCACGATGATCTCATCGGATAAACCACGATGTCGGGGATTCAATCAATCCCGTATACAATTCCCTTTGTCCAGCGGTATAGTACTTGCCCGAGATTCGATCGTCGGTATCCCGATACCTTGTTCAATCTCGTTACCGGCAAGTCTCTTTACTCGTTCCGTAACACATCATCCCGTGATCAACTCCTTGGTCACATTGTGCACATTATGATGATGTCCTACCGAGTGGGCCCAGAGATACCTCTCCGTTTACACGGAGTGACAAATCCCAGTCTCGATTCGTGCCAACCCAACAGACATTTTCGGAGATACCTGTAGTGCACCTTTATAGCCACCCAGTTACGTTGTGACGTTTGGTACACCCAAAGCATTCCTACGGTATCCGGGAGTTGCACAATCTCATGGTCTAAGGAAATGATACTTTACATTAGAAAAGCTCTTAGCAAACGAACTACACGATCTTGTGCTATGCTTAGGATTGGGTCTTGTCCATCACATCATTCTCCTAATGATGTGATCCCATTATCAATGACATCCAATGTCCATGGTCAGGAAACCATAACCATCTATTGATCAACGAGCTAGTCAACTAGAGGCTTACAAGGGACATGTTGTGGTCTATGTATTCACACATGTATTACGGTTTCCAGTTAATACAATTATAGCATGAACAATAGACAATTATCATGAACAAGGAAATACAATAATAACCATTTTATTATTGCCTCTAGGGCATATTTCCAACACAGAGGTGCCGTACTTTCGGTACCAGGATCGGTCGGATCGTGAAGACGTACGACTACATCAACCGCGTTGTCATAACGCTTCCGCTTATGGTCTACGAGGGTACGTGGAGTACACTCTCCCCTCTCGTTGCTATCCATCACCATGATCTTGCGTGTGCGTAGGAAATTTTAGAAATTACTGTGTTCCCCAACATGTCTGGCTATATAATGCGGGCCGAGTAGGTCGTGGAGTAAACCCACGTCCAAGTAACAGCCCCACGATCCAAAAGGATCCGAAACGGCTGAGTAATTAACGCGTCCATTAATTATTAATTAATGAGTTATTAATTTTTCCCGAGCAGCAAAAATATAGGCAACGTGCATAGCTCTGTCCTCGGCTCGGCTCATTCCCGCAACCCGCGGCGCGTCGTGGTGAGGCGTGGCGTGGCGAGGTGAGCGAGGAGGAGGAGCACACGTGTAGGTCTCCTCTTCTCATTCTCATACGAGTGGTAGAAGAGCTCACCTTATAAAGAGGTGCAACTCTCTCTCAACTTATGAGGTGGGACTAAACTTTAGCCTCACTCACACCACTCACATGTGTGCATGAATGGGCCAAGAGAATTTCAGAATTTTAGTTGGGCTTTGGGCCAAAAGCCCACTAGCAAATTCCAACAATCCTCCACAAAGTCTCATTGGCACATCTCATCATTTAGTTCCAAATCATTGTTTATATACCGGTGCTCAGTGGAGACTGTAAAGTTGAACTTCCACTTAGAAGTCTATGCTAGACTAGGTCACAACTTGAATAGTGGACTGTGCCTTGAACTACAAGTTTTCTGCGAGACTAGTTTCACACAAATTCTTGACCGATTCTGGGCTGCCGCAAGGCTCCCCGCGGGTGGAGCGTATACGTCATACTCTAGGGCCTTTCATGAATTTATTAGAGAGTACCCAATTCTCACAGACTGCGACGTTAACAGTCAAATTCATATAGGTGTGTTTCTCAGGAGATGCTCTGCAGGGCAACATCTCTGCTTACCCGAATAAGCCACTTGGAACACATTAAGATAAGTATCAACCTGCCATGCAGATCAGGAGAGTATTGCATCTTCACAGAGTGGGATAATTAACATAGGGATACTCTCCTCCGAGCGGACCAACAGCTTGTCTCCCACTTCTACTTCACGGGATCTCCGATCACATAGAGCGGGTTACCACTGTGGACAACTCATGCGGTGGGTCTCAAACCCATCTCCATCGATGCATTATCTATCACATTGCGTGATAAACCCTTTGTGAAGGGATCTGCCAAGTTTTTCGACGTCTGGATACAATCCAATGTAATAACTCCGGAGTTCTTCAATTTTCTGACAGATTTCAATCTCCTCTTCACATTCCTTGAGGACTTCATATTATCCTTAGAACTGTTTATCTTGATGATCACAGTTTGATTATCACAGTTCATCAGGATAGGAGGTATTGCTTTTTCGACCATAGGCAAGTCCATCAAAAGCTCACGAAGCCACTCTGCTTCAACAGTGGCAGTGTCTAATGCTGTGAGTTCTGCTTCCATAGTTGACCTCATTAAGATGGTCTGCTTGCAAGACTTCCAGGAAACAGCGCCACCACCAAGTGTAAAAACATAACCACTTGTGGCCTTAATCTCATCAGCATCAGATATCCAGTTTGAGTCACTATAACCCTCCAGTACCCTTGGATACCCGGTGTAGTGAATCCCATAGCTCGCAGTGCCTTTCAAGTAGCGCATAACTCTCTCAAGCGCACGCCAATGATCATCTCCTGGTTTTGACACAAACCGGCTCAGTTTGCTCATAGCAAACGAGATGTCAGGCCTCGTGGCACTCTCCAAATACATAAGCGAGCCAATAATCTGAGAGTATCTCAGTTGATCTCTAGCAATTCATTGATTCTTTTGAAGCAACACACTAGCATCATATGGAGTTGGAGAAGGCTGGTAGTCGCTATACCCAAAACGACTGAAGACCTTTTCCACATAGTGAGACTGAAGCAGTGTAATCCCACCATTCTCATCTCTTAGCAGCTTGATGTTTAAGATAACATGAGCTACTCCTAGATCCTTCATCTCAAAACAGCGAGATAAGAAATCCTTAACCTCCTTGATTAAATCAAGTTTGGTTCCAAAGATCAGTATGTCATCGACATACAGACAAAGAATAACTCCTTCGCCCCCACCATGGCGATAGTACACACACTTGTCACCATCGTTTACTACAAAGCCTACAACAGTTAGTGTTCTTTCGAACTTCTCATGCCACTCCTTAGGAGCTTGTTTAAGGCCATATAAAGACTTTAATAACTTGCACACCTTTCCTGCCTGACCAGGTACTACAAAGCCATCGGGCTGATCCATGTAAATTTCCTCCTTCAACTCTCCATTGAGGAAAGCCGTCTTAACGTCCATTTGATGAACGAGAAGACAGTGTGAGGCAGCTAGTGATAGTATCACCCGGGTGGTCAGTCTGGCCACAGGTGAGTAAGTATCAAAATAGTCTTCACCTTCTTTCTGGGTATAACCCTTAGCCCCAAGCCGTGCCTTGTACTTTTCAATCGTACCATCAGGTCTAAGATTTTTCTTGAACACCCACTTACATGCTACAGGTTTGCACCCATAAGGACGGTCGGTGATCTCCCAGGTTCCGTTAGCTAAGATGGAATCCATCTCGCTACGAACAGCTTCCTTCCAGTAGTCAGCATCAGGAGATGCATAGGCTTCTGAAATAGTCCTGGGTGTGTCATCCACGAGGTACACAATGAAATAATCACCAAAGGGCTTTGCAGTCCTTTGTCTCTTACTCCTCACAGGAGTTCCATTGTCACCCTCAATGGGATTCTCAACGTGTTCCATCGCAATGGTGGGTTCAGGAATTATAGTGAATTCCTCACTAGATGGAGTAGGTATCTCCTGATTTGATGAACTTGACATATCCTTCATGGGAAATATGTCCTCAAAGAAAGTTGCATCATTCGACTCCATAATCATACCAACATGCATGTCGGATATCTCAGATTTTATTATCAAAAATCTATAACCAATGCTATGAAAAGCATAGACCAGAAGAACACAATCCACGGTTTTTGGTACAAGCTTGCGCTTCTTGGGAATTGGTATATTGACTTTCGCCGAACAACCCCAAGTACGTAGGTACGAGAGTTTCAACCTTTTCCTTTCCCATTCCTCAAATGGAGTCATGGTCTTATGCTTTGTGGGAACTCGGTTTAGGACACGACACGCTGTCATTAGCGCCTCCCCCACCATTCCTTGGAGAGACCCAATGTGTCTAACATGGTGTTAACCATATCAGTTAGAGTTCGGTTCTTTCTTTCGGCTACCCCATTTGACTGAGGTGAGTAGGGAGGCGTCCTCTCATGGATTATACCATGTTCCGCACAAAACAAATCAAATTCATTGGAAAAATACTCTCCACCACGATCAGACCTAAGCCATTTAATTTTCCGATCAAGTTGGTTCTCTGCTTCAGCTTTATAGTTTTTGAAGAAGGTTAAAGCCTCATCTTTTGATTTCAGAAGATACACGTAACAATATCTAGTGGAGTCATCAATCAACGTCATGAAGTATCTCTTTCCACCTTTTGTCAACACGCCATTCATCTCACAAAGATCAGAATGTATAAGGTCTAGTGGCGCCAAGTCTCTTGCCTCTGCAGTCTTGTGGGACTTGCGAGGTTGCTTAGCTTGCACACATACTTGGCACTTGGAGCCTTTGACAGTAGAGATTTTCGGAATTAAATTCATATTGGCTAGCCGCGTCATGCAACCAAAGTTAATATGAATAAGTCGTGAATTCCAAATATCAGACTCATTATTGTGGCAAACATTATTAATAACTTCAGTGCAAATATCTCACAAAGACAGGCGGAACAAGCCTCCGCCCTCATAGCCTTTTCCAACAAATTGTCCATACTTAGAAATTACAACTTTATTGGATTCGAAAACCAACTTAAAACCATCTCGACATAAACGGGTGAAGGAAATATGCCCTAGAGTCAATAATAAAGTTATTATTTATTTCCTTATATCATGATAAATGTTTATTATTCATGCTATAATTGTATTAACCGGAAACATAATACTTGTGTGAATACATAGACAAACAGAGTGTCCCTAGTATGCCTCTACTTGACTAGCTCGTTGATCAAAGATGGTTATGTTTCCTAGCCATTGACATGAGTTGTCATTTGATTAAACGGGATCACGTCATTAGGAGAATGATGTGATTGACTTGACCCATTCCGTTAGCTTAGCACTCGATCGTTTAGTATGTTGCTATTGCTTTCTTCATGACTTATACATGTTCCTATGACTATGAGATTATGCAACTCCCGTTTACCAGAGGAACACTTTGTGTGCTACCAAACGTCACAACGTAATTGGGTGATTATAAAGGTGCTCTACAGGTGTCTCCGAAGGTACTTGTTGGGTTGGCGTCTTTCGAGATTAGGATTTGTCACTCCGATTGTTGGAGAGGTATCTCTGGGCCCTCTCGGTAATGCACATCACTTAAGCCTTGCAAGCATTGCAACTAATGAGTTTGTTGCGAGATGATGTCTTACGGAACGAGTAAAGAGACTTGCCGGTAACGAGATTGAACTAGGTATTGAGATACCGACGATCGAATCTCGGGCAAGTAACATACCGATGACAAAGGGAACAACGTATGTTGTTATGCGGTCTGACCGATAAAGATCTTCGTAGAATATGTGGGAGCCAATATGAGCATCCAGGTTCCGCTATTGGTTATTGACCGGAGACGTGTCTCGGTCATGTCTACATAGTTCTCGAACCCGTAGGGTCCGCACGCTTAACATTTCAATGACAGTTATATTATGAGTTTATATGTTTTGAGGTACCGAAGGTTGTTCGGAGTCCCGGATGTGATCACGAACATGACGAGGAGTCTCGAAATGGTCGAGACATAAAGATTGATATATTGGAAGCCTATGTTTAGATATCGGAAGTGTTCCGGGTGAAATCGGGATTTTACCGGAGTACCGGGAGGTTACCGGAACCCCCCGGCAACATAATGGGCCTTAGTGGGCCTAGGTGGAAGAGAGGAGAGGCGGCTAGGGCTAGGCCGCGCGCCGCTCCCCCCTAGTCCGAATAGGACAAGGAGAAGGGGGTGGCGCCCCCCTTCCTTCTTCTCCCTCTCCTCTTTCCCCCCTCCCAAGTCCTAATCCAACTAGGAAAAGGGGGGGAGTCCTACTCCCGGTGGGAGTAGGACTCCTCCTGGCGCGCCCCAAGGCTGGCCGCACCTCCCCCCTTTGATCCTTTATATACGGGGGCAAGGGGGCACCCCAGACACAACAATTGATCATTGATCTCTTAGCCGTGTGCGGTGCCCCCCTCCACCATATTACACCTCGATAATATCGTAGCGGTGCTTAGGCGAAGCCCTGCGTCGGTAGAACATCATCATCGTCACCACGCCGTCATACTGACGAAACTCTCCCTCAACACTCGGCTGGATCGGAGTTCGAGGGACGTCATCGAGCTGAACATGTGCTGAACTCGGAGGTGCCGTGCGTTCGGTACTTGATCGGTCGGATCGTGAAGACGTACGACTACATCAACCGCGTTGTGTTAACGCTTCCGCTTTCGGTCTACGAGGGTATGTGGACAACACTCTCCCCTCTCGTTGCTATGCATCATCATGATCTTGCGTGTGCGTAGGAATTTTTTTGAAATTACTACGTTCCCCAACAGTGGCATCCGAGCCTGGTTTTATGCGTAGATGTCATATGCACGAGAAGAACACAAGTGAGTTGTTGGCAATATAAGTCATACTTCTTACCAGCATGTCATACTTTGGTTCGGCGGTATTGTTGGATGAAGCGGCCCGGACCGACATTACGCGTACGCTTACGCGAGACTGGTTCTTCCGACGTGCTTTGCACAGAGGTGGCTGGCGGGTGTCAGTTTCTCCAACTTTAGTTGAACCGAGTGTGGCTACGCCCGGTCCTTGCGAAGGTTAAAACAACACCAACTTGACAAACTATCGTTGTGGTTTTGATGCGTAGGTAAGAACGGTTCTTGCTCAGCCCGTAGCAGCCACGTAAAACTTGCAACAACAAAGTAGAGGACGTCTAACTTGTTTTTGCAGGGCATGTTGTGATGTGATATGGTCAAGGCATGATGCCATATTTTATTGTATGAGATGATCATGTTTCGTAACCGAGTTATCGGCAACTGGCAGGAGCCATATGGTTGTCGCTTTATTGTATGCAATGCAATCGCCATGTAATTGTTTTGCTTTATCACTAAGCGGTAGCGATAGTTGTAGAAGAAATAGTTGGCGAGACGACAACGATGCAACGATGGAGATAAAGGTGTCGCGCCGGTGACGATGGGGATCATGACGGTGCTTCGGAGATGGAGATCACAAGCACAAGATGATGATGGCCATATCATATCACTTATATTGATTGCATGTGATGTTTATCTTTTATGCATCTTATCTTGCTTTGATTGACGGTAGTATTATAAGATGATCTCTCACTAAATTTCAAGATAAAAGTGTTCTCCCTGAGTATGCACCGTTGCCAAAGTTCGTCGTGCCCAGACACCACGTGATGATCGGGTGTGATAAGCTCTACGTCCATCTACAACGGGTGCAAGCCAGTTTTGTACACGCAGAATACTCAGGTTAAACTTGACGAGCCTAGCATATGCAGATATGGCCTCAGAACACTGAGACCGAAAGGTCGAGCGTGAATCATATAATGGATATGATCAACATAGTGATGTTCACCATTGAAAACTACTCCATTTCACGTGATGATCGGTTATGGTTTAGTTGATTTGGATCACGTGATCACTTAGATGATTAGAGGGATGTCTATCTAAGTGGGAGTTCTTAAGTAATATGATTAATTGAACTTCAATTTATCATGAACTTAGTACCTGATAGTATCTTGCTTGTCTATGTTGATTGTAGATAGATGGCCCGTGCTGTTGTTCCGTTGAATTTTAATGCGTTCCTTGAGAAAGCAAAGTTGAAAGATGATGGTAGCAATTACACGGACTGGGTCCGTAACTTGAGGATTATCCTCATTGTTGCACAGAAGAATTACGTCCTGGAAGCACCGCTGGGTGCCAGGCCTGCTGCAGGAGCAACACCAGATGTTATGAACGTCTGGCAGAGCAAAGCTGATGACTACTCGATAGTTCAGTGTCCCATGCTTTACGGCTTAGAACCGGGACTTCAACGACGTTTTGAACATCATGGAGCATATGAGATGTTCCAGGAGTTGAAGTTAATATTTCAAGCAAATGCCCGGATTGAGAGATATGAAGTCTCCAATAAGTTCTACAGCTGCAAGATGGAAGAGAATAGTTCTGTCAGTGAACATATACTCAAAATGTCTAGGTATAACAATCACTTGATTCAACTGGGAGTTAATCTTCCGGATGATAGCGTCATTGACAGAATTCTTCAATCACTGCCACCAAGCTACAAGAGCTTCGTGATGAACTATAACATGCAAGGGATGGATAAGACGATTCCCGAGCTCTTCGCAATGCTAAAGGCTGCAGAGGTAGAAATCAAAAAGGAGCATCAAGTGTTGATGGTCAATAAGACCACTAGTTTCAAGAAAAAGGGCAAAGGGAAGAAGAAGGGGAACTTCAAGAAGAACAGCAAGCAAGTTGCTGTTCAGGAGAAGAAACCCAAGTCTGGACCTAAGCCTGAGACTGAGTGCTTCTACTGCAAGCAGACTGGTCACTGGAAGCGGAACTGCCCCAAGTATTTGGCGGATAAGAAGGATGGCAAGGTGAACAAAGGTATATGTGATATACATGTTATTGATGTGTACCTTACTAGAGCTCGCAGTAGCACCTGGGTATTTGATACTGGTTCTGTTGCTAATATTTGCAACTCGAAACAGGGACTACGGATTAAGCGAACACTGGCCAAGGACGAGGTGACGATGCGCGTGGGAAACGGTTCCAAAGTCGATGTGATCGCCGTCGGCACGCTACCTCTACATCTACCTTCGGGATTAGTATTAGACCTAAATAATTGTTATTTGGTGCCAGCGTTGAGCATGAACATTATATCTGGATCTTGTTTGATGCGAGACGGTTATTTATTTAAATCAGAGAATAATGGTTGTTCTATTTATATGAGTAATATCTTTTATGGTCATGCACCCTTGAAGAGTGGTCTATTTTTAATGAATCTCGATAGTAGTGATACACATATTCATAATGTCGAAGCCAAAAGATGCAGAGTTGATAATGATAGTGCAACTTATTTGTGGCACTGCCGTTTAGGTCATATCAGTGTAAAGCGCATGAAGAAATTCCATACTGATGGACTTTTGGAATCACTTGATTATGAATCACTTGGTACTTGCGAACCGTGCCTCATGGGCAAGATGACTAAAACGCCGTTCTCCGGAACTATGGAGAGAGCAACAGATTTGTTGGAAATCATACATACAGATGTATGTGGTCCGATGAATATTGAGGCTCGCGGCGGATATCGTTATTTTCTCACCTTCACAGATGATTTGAGCATATATGGGTATATCTACTTAATGAAACATAAGTCTGAAACATTTGAAAAGTTCAAAGAATTTCAGAGTGAAGTTGAAAATCATCGTAATAAGAAAATAAAGTTTCTACGATCAGATCGTGGAGGAGAATATTTGAGTTACGAGTTTGGTCTACATTTGAAACAATGCGGAATAGTTTCGCAACTCAAGCCACCCAGAACACCACAACGTAATGGTGTGTCCAAACATCGTAATCGTACTTTACTAGATATGGTGGGATCTATGATGTCTCTTACTGATTTACCGCTATCGTTTTGGGGTTATGCTTTAGAGACGGCTGCATTCACGTTAAATAGGGCACCATCGAAATCCGTTGAAATGACGCCTTATGAACTGTGGTTTGGCAAGAAACCAAAGTTGTCGTTTCTTAAAGTTTGGGGCTGCGATGCTTATGTGAAAAAGCTTCAACCTGATAAGCTCGAACCTAAATTGGAGAAATGTGTCTTCATAGGATACCCAAAGGAGACTGTTAGGTACACCTTCTATCACAGATCCGAAGGCAAGACATTCGTTGCTAAGAATGGATCCTTTCTAGAGAAGGAGTTTCTCTCGAAAGAAGTGAGTGGGAGGAAAGTAGAGCTTGATGAGGTAACTGTACCTGCTCCCTTATTGGAAAATAGTTCATCACAGAAACCGGTTCCTGTGACGCCTACACCAATTAGTGAGGAAGTTAATGATGATGATCATGAAACTTCAGATCAAGTTGTTACTGAACCTCGTAGGTCAACCAGAGTAAGACCGCACCAGAGTGGTATGGTAATCCTGTTCTGGAGGTTATGTTACTAGACCATGACGAACCTACGAACTATGAAGAAGCGATGGTGAGCCCAGATTCCGCAAAATGGCTTGAGGCCATGAAATCCGAGATGGAATCCATGTATGAGAACAAGGTATGGACTTTGGTTGACTTGCCCAATGATCGGCAAGCCATTGAAAATAAATGGATCTTCAAGAAGAAGACTGACGCTGACGGTAATGTTACTGTCTATAGAGCTCGACTTGTTGCGAAAGGTTTTCGACAAGTTCAAGGGATTGACTACGATGAGACCTTCTCACCCGTAGCGATGCTTAAGTCTGTCCGAATCATGTTAGCAATTGCCGCATTTTATGATTATGAAATTTGGCAAATGGATGTCAAAACTGCATTCCTGAATGGATTTCTAGAAGAAGAGTTGTATATTATGCAACCGGAAGGTTTTGGTCGATCCAAAGGGAGCTAACAAAGTGTGCAAGCTCCAGTGATCCATTTATGGACTGGTGCAAGCCTCTCAGAGTTGGAATAAACGCTTTGATAGTGTGATCAAAGCATTTGGTTTTGTACAGACTTTTGGAGAAGCCTGTATTTACAAGAAAGTGAGTGGGAGCTCTGTAGCATTTCTGATATTATATGTGGATGACATATTGTTGATTGGAAATGATATAGAATTTCTGGATAGCATAAAGGGATACTTGAATAAGAGTTTTTCAATGAAAGACCTCGGTGAAGCTGCGTACATATTGGGCATCAAGATCTATAGAGATAGATCAAGACGCTTAATTGGACTTTCACAAAGCACATACCTTGACAAAGTTTTGAAGAAGTTCAAAATGGATCAAGCAAAGAAAGGATTCTTGTCTGTGCTACAAGGTGTGAAGTTGAGTAAGACTCAATGCCCGACCACTGCAGAAGATAGAGAGAAGATGAAAGATGTTCCCTATGCTTTAGCCATAGGCTCTATCATGTATGCAATGCTGTGTACCAGACCTGATGTGTGCCTTGCTATAAGTCTGGCAGGAAGGTACCAAAGTAATCCAGGAGTGGATCACTGGACAGCGGTCAAGAACATCCTGAAATACCTGAAAAGGACTAAGGATATGTTTCTCATTTATGGAGGTGAGAAAGAGCTCATCGTAAATGGTTACGTTGATGCAAGCTTTGACACTGATCCGGACGATTCTAAATCGCAAACCGGATACGTGTTTACATTGAACGGTGGAGCTGTCAGTTGGTGCAGTTCTAAACAAAGCGTCGTGGCGGGATCTACGTGTGAAGCGGAGTACATAGCTGCTTTGGAAGCAGCAAATGAAGGAGTCTGGATGAAGGAGTTCATATCCGATCTAGGTGTCATACCTAGTGCATCGGGTCCAATGAAAATCTTTTGTGACAATACTAGTGCAATTGCCTTAGCAAAGGAATCCAGATTTCACAAGAGAACCAAGCACATCAAAAGACGCTTCAATTCCATCCGGGATTTAGTCCAGGTGGGAGACATAGAAATTTGCAAGATACATACGGATCTGAATGTTGCAGACACGTTGACTAAGCCTCTTCCACGAGCAAAACATGATCAGCACCAAGGCTCCATGGGTGTAAGAATCATTACTGTGTAATCTAGATTATTGACTCTAGTGCAAGTGGGAGACTGAAGGAAATATGCCCTAGAGGCAATAATAAATTTATTATTTATTTCCTTATATCATGATAAATATTTATTATTCATGCTAGAATTGTATTAACCGGAAACATAATACTTGTGTGAATACATAGACAAACAGAGTGTCACTAGTATGCCTCTACTTGACTAGCTCGTTGATCAAAGATGGTTATGTTTCCTAGCCATTGACATGAGTTGTCATTTGATTAATGGGATCACATCATTAGGAGAATGATGTGATTGACTTGACCCATTCCGTTAGCTTAGCACTCGATCGTTTAGTATGTTGCTATTGCTTTCTTCATGACTTATACATGTTACTATGACTATGAGATTATGCAACTCCCGTTTACCAGAGGAACACTTTGTGTGCTACCAAACGTCACAACGTAACTGGGTGATTATAAAGGTGCTCTACAGGTGTCTCCGAAGGTACTTGTTGGGTTGGCGTATTTCGAGATTAGGATTTGTCACTCCGATTGTCGGAGAGGTATCTCTGGGCCCTCTCGGTAATGCACATCACTTAAGCCTTGCAAGCATTGCAACTAATGAGTTTGTTGCGAGATGATGTGTTACGGAACGAGTAAAGAGACTTGCCGGTAACGAGATTGAACTAGGTATTGAGATACCGACGATCGAATCTCGGGCAAGTAACATACCGATGACAAAGGGAACAACGTATGTTGTTATGCGGTCTGACCGATAAAGATCTTCGTAGAATATGTGGGAGCCAATATGAGCATCCAGGTTCCGCTATTGGTTATTGACCGGAGACGTGTCTCGGTCATGTCTACATAGTTCTCGAACCCGTAGGGTCCGCACGCTTAATGTTTTGATGAAAGTTATATTATGAGTTTATATGTTTTGATGTACCGAAGGTTGTTCGGAGTCCTGGATGTGATCACGGACATGACGAGGAGTCTTGAAATGGTCGAGACATAAAGATTGATATATTGGAAGCCTATGTTTGGATATAGGAAGTGTTCCGGGTGAAATCGGGATTTTACCGGAGTGCCGGGAGGTTACCGGAACCCCCTGGCAACATAATGGGCCATAGTGGGCCTAGGTGGAAGAGAGGAGAGGCGGCTAGGGCTGGGCCGCGCGCCCCTCCCCCCTAGTCCGAATAGGACAAGGAGAAGGGGGCGGCGCCCCCCTTCCTTCTTCTCCCTCTCCTCTTTCCCCCCTCCCAAGTCCTAATCCAACTAGGAAAAGGGGGGGAGTCCTACTCCCGGTGGGAGTAGGACTCCTCCTGGCGCGCCCCAAGGCTGGCCGCACCTCCCCCCTTTGATCCTTTATATACAGGGGCAAGGGGGCACCCCAGACACAACAATTGATCATTGGTCTCTTAGCCGTGTGCGGTGCCCCCCTCCACCATATTACACCTCGATAATATCGTAGCGGTGCTTAGGCGAAGCCCTGCGTCGGTAGAACAACATCATCGTCACCACGCCATCATGCTGACGAAACTCTCCCTCAACACTCGGCTAGATAGGAGTTCGAGGGACACCATCGAGATGAACGTGTGCTGAACTCGGAGGTGCCGTGCGTTCGGTACTTGATCGGTCGGATCGTGAAGACGTACGACTACATCAACCGCTTTGTGTTAACGCTTCCGCTTTCGGTTTACGAGGGTACGTGGACAACACTCTCCCCTCTCGTTGCTATGCATCATCATGATCTTGCGTGTGCGTAGGAATTTTTTTGAAATTACTACATTCCCCAACAACGGGAACCGCTAACGAGATTTTTATTGATGGACGGCACATGATGAACGTTCTTCAGACGCACGGTCTTCCCCGACGTAAACTTCAGATCGACCGTACCAACACCTCGAACGATGGCATGTGACCCGTTCCCCATCAGCACGGGAGAAGTCCCTGTGACCTGGTAAGAAGAAAACATGGAGGCGTCAGCACAAACATGTACATCGGCATCGGTGTCAATTAACCAATCAGGAGATTGAAATACTGAAAGGATGGTAGGAAGAATACCGTACCCAGATTCCTTCATATCAGTTGTGCTTCCTTTCTTTTACTAGAGAGAGTAGTTCAAGCCTCTAAATATCTTGAGGGCTTTGTGTTGGATCTGATGGTTGAGCCTTTGTTCTTTGTGAGCCTTGCCTTTCTCTTTTTTGCTCTGCTATGGAGTTCTTTGATGGTCTATCTTCGCACCTGGTGCTTCTGGCGCTTTCTTCCTTCCACCTTCCTCTTGTACTCGACTCTTCCCCGATCACTCCCCAACAAAGGCTTGCTCGTCTTCGTCATAGTCCAAACTCTTTCTCGTGTGACTGTGGTGCTTTCTTGAGCGATGACTTGGGAGGGTTCCGGTCACCCCTTATCACCGATGACAACATTAGCGGACTTGCCGCTCTTCTCATGTTTGTGCTCCTCAAAGCGGTTAGGACACTTCGGAGCCCCGTGATTAGGATCACCGCAGACATGGCAAAGTCCCTTTCCCTTCTTATGAGAATTCTTCTTGAAGTTGGTAGAATGTGATGGCTTGTTCTTTGTATCAAACTTGCCTTTGCCCTGAGGTTTGTTGTAGCGACCCGACCTCAAACGGTCAAGTCTCTGTGCTTCAGTGTCATCCCTGGATCGGTAATGCTGACACACATAGTACTCGAAGGATTTATAACAGAGTAGCAATCACACACTTATTACATCGAATGTCTCAAAAGAGAACTTATTACAATAAATATGGCTTAAGGCCATCTAATACGATAACATGGAAGGCTTGGAAGATAAAGTGAGTCCATCAACTCCAACGGCATAGCTGAGCTGCACGGCAACGACCTAGCGAACCTTACTCCTCGTCTAAAAAGTCTGCAACATGATACGTTGCAGCCCGAAAACGGGTCAGCTCATGGAATATGCTGGCAATGTAACACATTAGAGCAATGAACAGAATAATGCTATCACTATATGCAAATATGGCTGGTGGAGGCTCTATGGTTATAAGGTTTTTGCGAAAAGCCAATTTTTCCCTACAACAAAGGAATAAGTTTTATTTTAACTATCATGGTAGTTGAAACATCATTGAGAAGGTTCCTCCAACTCAACCCCAATTAAAAGTAATTCATTAACCCAACAAATTTAAATTAGAGTGATGAGATACAATAGGATAATCCAAGTACTAGATACTCAAGATGTCCATAACCGGGGACACGGCTAACCATGATTAGATTGTACACTCTGCAGAGGTTTGCACACTTTTCCCCACAAGACTCGATCTCCTCCGTTGGAGTTCTCGCACTACATGGTGTTTGAGAAACGGATGACCGAGACACAGTCTTTCGGAAGCATTAACTCTTTACTCTGGGTGGACAGTTACACCTACTTTCCCTCTACATCTGCTAGCCCACCACTGAAAGAGGTCACACAACTTACTCAAACTATGCCAGAGCCCATAATGGCTTGTGGCTGCACACGGAAGTTTCTAGCATGAATAATCTTAAGATCCCTTTGAGCCTAGGTGGCAGACCGTAGAAAAATCACACGTGTACTCCAGGATATCCTAGGACAACACTGGATTCTCCAGCTGCCCAAACAAGCAATCCACCCAGATGTGTATTAAAGTTGCCACCTTAAGTTGAACCATTAATTAACAATCTCACATCTGTCATGGATACACTCGAACCCAATCCACGTCTACGAGCATAGCATAGCAATATAAGCATAACATAGAAGTAACTCCCAAGGTTTGAATGCAGGGCAATAGGTTCCTACCTCATCAACTACTTCCCAATACCCACAATTTAATCACATCCCAATCATGCAGTGTTTGAGGATTGGAACTAATGCATAAAAACTGGGTATGAAAAGAGTATGATCAATGTGTTACTTGCCTTGCTGACGATCCGCAAAACCTAGGGACTCGTAGTAGCACGCTTCGCACTCCGGGAATTCTATCGCAAACAAACAATAGCATACATAAGCAATCAATCAAATATGCACGGGTAAAACTCAAATAAGAGGATCTAACCAGAAATTTCAAATTAAGAACTCCAGTTTGCAAAAAGAATCAAATCAAACGGAGCAACGAAACTCAAACTGCGAAGGAAATAAGATCCGATTACTAATCTGAACTAAAGTCAAATTTTACAGTACCAAAATCTTGTTCAAGTTGGTTAAACAGAAAGAGGGTTTCGAGACGAAGATCTAGGCGCTTGAATCGCCTGATCCTGATAAACGGGCGAAAAGATAAACTAAAACGAAAATCGGATCAGAAATCGTGATCGAAAATAATCGTGAAAAACCTGAGAAAAAGAAAAACTAACGAACAGGCTAACGAACGAGCGTTCGCTTCTGTGACTAACGGGTGAAATCCATTCGTTAAAACGAACATATGGATGAACGTCCGCTAAATAAACTAAACCGAGAAAACCGACGAACCGATCAAAAAAACGTAACTAGGGTTTTAAAAAAAACCCGACAGTTTTTACCTAAATCGAAAAAAAACTGAACGGCGAGATTTGCGAACTCCGGCGCGGCTCCGGCGGCTTCCGGCGAGCGGGGCGGCGGCACGGGCGACGGCGGGGTGGCGCGGGTGGTGCGGCGGCGCTGCGGCGAGGCGGGCGGCGCGGCAGGCGGCAGCGGCTGGCGGCGGCTCGGCTGCTGCTGCTGCTACTTGCGGCGGCGGGGTGGCGATTTGGGGGCGGGGCGGCGGCTTATAAAGGGAGGGGGCGGGACGGCTTGCGGGAGGGGGCGGGAGGAGTCCCGGGCGGCGACGGCGGTTGCCCCGTGTCCCGGCCGGACTCGGGCATGACGGCGTAGGCGGCGAGGCGGCACGACTGGCGGTAGCGCGGCGCGGGCCGGCCTGGCTCGGCTGGGCCTTGGCCCAGTCGGGCGCGGAAGTTTTTTTTAAAACATATTCTGCCGAAATAAAATCCTAGAAAAATAAATAAAAATCTAAAAATACCAAAACAATTTTTCGCCGTCTAAATAAAATATTTAGAACAGGGTGAACATTTTCTTGGCCTAAAATGCAATTTTGAAAAATGCACCTTTTTTTCAAATAAAATTCCAATAAAAACCCAAAAAATACTAATCTGTTTTTAATATTTTTCCTCCAATATTTCATTTGTTTTGGAGAAGTCATATTATCTCCTCTCTTATATTTCTTTATATGAAATATTTTGGAGAGAAAAATAAATAAACCAAAGTGATCCTTGTTTCGCTATTTGATAAAAGTCAAATATGAAAAGCTTGAAATTCCCAACTCTCTCCGAGGATCCTTGAGTTGCTTAGAATTTCGAGGATCGCGAAACAAAATGCAACAAAATATGATTTGCATGAATGAGCTATGTATAACATTCCAAATTGAAAATTTGGGATGTTACAAACCTACCCCCCTTAAGATGAATCTCGCCCTCGAGATTCGGGTTGGCTAGAAAATAGGTGTGGGTGGTCTTTGCGAAGATCATCCTCTCGTTCCCAGGTGGCTTCATCCTCGGTATGGTGGCTCCACTGAACTTTGCAAAACTTGATAACCTTGCTGCGAGTGACTCGGCTGGCAAACTCAAGAATTTTGACCGGTTTCTCTTCATAGGTCAAATCACTGTCCAACTGAATTGCCTCCAGGGGTTCGGTATCTCTCAGCGGTATATCGGCCATCTCAGCATGGCACTTCTTCAACTAGGAAACGTGAAACACATCATGAACTCCTGACAGTCCTTCGGGTAACTCCAACTTGTAGGCAACCTCTCCCATGCGTTCCAAAACACGGTATGGTCCCACAAATCTCGGGGCTAACTTTCCCTTAACTCCAAAACGTTTAACACCTCGCAAGGGTGAAACTCGCAGATACGCTCTGTCTGCGATTTCATAGACTACCTCCTTGCGTTTTGAATCTGCATAACCCTTCTGCCTTGACTGAGCTACCTTCAGTCTATCTCGAATCAATTTAACCTTCTCTTCAGATTCCTTAATCAAATCCGGTCCAAACAACTGGCGGTCTCCAACTTCATCCCACATCAACGGTGTTCGGCATCTTCTCCCATACAAGACTTCGAACGGTGCCATCTTCAAACTGTTCTGGTAGCTGTTGTTGTATGAGAACTCTGCGTAGGGCAAGTTGTCATCCCAACTTGATCCGTAGTCTAGTGGACAAGCTCTCAACATGTCCTCCAGAATCTGATTGACTCTCTCAGTCTGTCCATCTGTCTGTGGATGAAAAGTTGTACTGAACTCCAGTCTGGTACCCAAGGTCTGGTGCAACTGATGCCAGAATTTTGAAGTAACCTGTGTTCCTCTATCTGATACGATGGTCCTTGGAACTCCATGCAGACATACGATCCTGGTCATGTATGTCTTGGCCAACTTCGCACTTGTATACGTGGTTTTCACTGGGATAAAGTGAGCCACTTTGGTCAAGCGATCAACTACTACCCATATAGAATCATATCCTGATTTGGTCCTGGGTAATCCGGTGATAAAATCCATGCCAAGCTTATCCCACTTCCATTCTGGTATCGGCATAGGTTGTAGCAATCCTGCTGGCTTCTGATGTTCTGCCTTCACTCTCTGACATACATCACATACGGCTACATACTCGGCAATATCCTTCTTCATACCAGTCCACCAGAAACGCTCCTTCAAATCCAAATACATCTTGGTGTTTCCGGGGTGTATCGAGTATGGCGAGTCATGAGCTTCCTGTAGTATCAACTTCCTGATCTCTGCATTATTGGGCACATATATACGGTCCTCAAACCATAAGGTGTCGTGCTCATCCTCACGAAATCCTTTGGCTTTCCCTTCACTCATCTTCTCTTTTATCTCAGCAATCTCCTTGTCGTCCTTCTGAGCTTCTCGAATCTTTTCCAATAGTGTTGACTGAACCTCCAATGTTGCCACAAAACCTTTAGGAACTATCTCCAATAGAAGTTCCCTGAGATCCTCGGCTAACTCCTTTGGCATCCCTCCGCTTACGAGGGTGTTAACATAACTCTTATGGCTCAAAGCGTCTGCTACGACATTGGACTTTCCTGGATGATAATGCAGCTTCATATCATAATCCTTTATGAGCTCCAACCATCTCCTCTGCCTCAGGTTAAGCTCCTTCTGTGTGAAGATGTACTTCAAACTCTTGTGATCCGTGTATACATCGCAACGGTTTCCAATGAGAAAATGTCTCCAGGTCTTGAGCGCATGTACTACGGCTGCTAACTCCAAATCATGCGTGGCATAATTTAACTCATGCGGTTTCAGTTGTCGTGAGGCATATGAAACAACTCTTCCGTCTTGCATCAGTACTCCTCCAAGTCCTAAGCGTGAAGCATCGCAATACACTTGAAAGTCCTTGCGTATATCCGGCAGAATCAGCACTGGGGCTGTAGTCAAACGTTTCTTCAACTCCTGGAAACTTGCTTCACATTCATCCGTCCAATGGAAATTAGTGTCCTTCTTCAACAATGCCGTCATAGGCTTCGCAATCTTCGAAAAATTCTCAATGAATCTCTGATAATATCCCGTGAGTCCAAGAAAACTGCGAATCTCTCCAACTGAGGTGGGTGCCAACCACTCAGTGACTGACTGAACCTTGGTAGGGTCCACTGCTATACCTTCTCCTAATATAACATGTCCAAGAAATCCAACTTCCTTCAATCAAAACTCACATTTGCTGAACTTGGCATACAACTGATGTTCCCTGAGCTTCTCCAGAACCATACGTAGATGCTCCTTGTGCTCCTCTTCATTTTTCGAGTATACCAAGATATCATCAATGAACACCACAACGAACTTATCCAAGAACTCCATGAACACCTTGTTCATCATACTCATGAAATAGGCGGGGGCGTTAGTTAGTCCAAAAGACATGACCATATACTCATACAGCCCGTACCTTGTGGTGAAAGCTGTCTTAGGTATATCCTTCTCTCGAATCTTCAGTTGGTGATATCCTGATCGCAGATCGATCTTCGAAAACACTTTAGCTCCTGTCAACTGGTCAAATAAATCATTGATCATCAGCAGTGGGTACTTGTTCTTGATCGTCACTTCATTCAACGCACGATAATCAACCACCATTCTTAACGATCCATCCTTCTTCTCAACCAAGAGCACTGGTGCTCCCCATGGTGATGAACTTCGTCGGATGTAACCTTTCTCCAACAACTCCTTAATCTGCTTCTTGATCTCTTCTAGATTATTTGCGGGCATCCGGTAGGGTCTCTTTGATATTGGCCCGGTGCCTGGCAATAGCTCTATCAAAAACTCGATGTCTCGATCTGGCGGCATGCCTGGCAACTCCTCTGGAAAAACATCTGGGTAATCCTTCACTACAGGCACTTCCTCCTGAACAACTCCCGTGAGGGAATTTACTTGGCTCCTCCTAGGCGCATGCCTAGATACATACTTGATCCTTTTTCCCTCCGGGGTGGTGAGCAAAATCGACTTACTCGCGCAATTGATGTTTCCCCCATACATTGATAGCCAACCCATTCCCAGTATCACATCCAATCCTTGTGACTCCAAAATTATCAGGTCTGAGGGGAAAACATGGCTTCCAATGGTCAATGGCATCTGAAAGCATCCTTGGCTTGCCATATACTCCGCTCCTGGTGAACTTACTAACATGGGTGTCCTGAGTACTTTAGTGGGCAGTTTATACTTATCCACGAATCCCCTTGATATGTATGAATGCGATGCACCAGTATAAAAAAGAACGATTGCAGTAAATGACTTAACCAAAAACTTACCGATAACGGCATCAGGCTGCTCCTCAACCTCCTCCACGTTCACGTGGTTCACTTGTCCCCTGTTGAAAGGGTTGGGCTTCTTCCCAGCGCTTCCATTGCCATTCCCATTCTTCGCTTCAGGGCACTCAGTGGCGTAATGTCCAGTCTTCCCGCACTTGAAACAAGTAATGTGACTTAGGTCCTTCTTGGCGGGTGTGGCTGGGTTAGAGCGGTTCTGATTACTACCTGCTCCGTTCCCGTTTCCATTCTTGGGGCCACTGTGGTTGTGAGAACTCCCTCCATTGTGGGTGTGACCTCCATGGTTATGGACAAGTCCTCCCGAGTTCGGGGTTAAACGAGGCTTTTGCTGAGCTCCTGAGTTGTACCTTCCTTGTCCATACTTCCTTTTGCGGCTCTCAATCTGCTGCTGCTTCCCTTCAATCATAAGAGCCTTGTCTACCAACTCCTGGTAGTTGTTGAATGTTGCCACCATCAACTGCATGCTCATCTCATCATTTAGCCCTTCCATAAACTTCTCCTGCTTTGCGGCATCTGTGGCCACATCATCAGGGGCATAACGAGATAGCTTACTAAACTCATCTACGTACTGAGCCACAGTACGATTTCCCTGGCGTAAGTTGTGAAACTCATGCTTCTTCATGCTCATAGCTCCATTTGAGACATGGGCTGTGCGGAATGCTTGCTGAAACTGATCCCAAGTGACATTGGCTATGGGAAAAGTGGTTGTGTAATTCTCCCACCATGAGGTTGCTGGTCCGTCCAACTAATGTGCGGCAAAACACACCTTCTCTGCATCCGTGCAACCTGCGGTGGTCAACTCCCTTCCAATCCTGCGTAGCCAGTCATCCGCAACTATTGGCTCGGTGCTACTGGAAAACACCGGCGACTGTAACCTCAAAAAACGAGCTAAGTTGTCAACTGGTGGAGGGTTGTTGTTGTTGTTGTTGCCCTGGTTCTGGACTAATATCTGCATTAAGGCATTCTGCTGCTGGATCAACTGGGTGATCTCCGGTGGAAAGACAAATCCGGTGTCACGTCTCGGAGGCATCTGATGGGTTTAGAGGGGGAGATTAGAATAGAAAAGGAGGTCTAGTGAGAAAACACTACCCATATGCACATGAGACAAACACAATCATATCACTCAATCAATCAAGCAAGGGCATACAAACGGTCTAGAAAATCGTAAAAGTGCTCGGACTACTACTATATACATGGGGAAATACTACTAATCATTTGGGGGTCATCTAGAAATTTTGATCGGTGGAAGACTACATGATATTCGCTCCAGCTTCGTCATCAAAGTCATCATCACTATCGCCGGGGTCGGAATCGGTGTCGTCGATGATGATGTAGTTCTCCGGGCAGGTGGAATCGTCGTCTTCTCCTCCTGGCGCAGGGTCTCCCATGAATACTCCGATCTTCTTTATCAGGTCATCGTTCTTCTCCAATAGTGTTGCGATTTCTTCTTCATATCCATCACGTGTAGACTTGAGTTCCTCTTCAAGCTCGGTGATCCTTATCTTCGCCTTCTTCAAATCTATCATGTCTGCGCACATCTGGTTTTCCTGGCGTCGAATGTGCTGGTTTAACTCCTGGATGAAAGCTGCAATGGACCTGTCCTTCCTGGTGCTGACTATCTCCCATTGCTCATCTCGGCGCCCACATATCTGGTAGATGGTGTCCTTGAGGTCCTTGTGGTAAACTTCGCCGATGCGTCCCATGGCGATGTGAGCTGCCATGCTCTTTCCTAGACTCCAGGTTGGTGCATCAAAGGAAAACTTTATGGGCTCTGTGACTGGCGTGAACGTCCTTCCTGGAACTTGAACTCGAATCATCCAGCGCTCCTCTTCTGGTAATGTGACGTTGTAGGTCCCGGTGAAGCCTCGTATTCCGATGTTCAGGTATCTAGTGACTTCCTTCAAGTGTCGTCCAAAGGGTGTGTCTTCATCCGGTTGTGCAAACTTGTTCCTCGAATCCGCCATCCTAGAGAGTAGAAAATGGAGAGGAGTCAGAAATGAGTAGAGAAGAGTGACCTATGGCTTAACTTAGTGGTCGTGTCCTACACTCGCGTGTGCTCTGATACCATCTTGTAGCAACCCGACCTCAAACGGTCAAGTCTCTGTGCTTCAGTGTCATCCCTGGATCGGTAATGCTGACACACACAGTACTCGAAGGATTTATAACAGAGTAGCAATCACACACTTATTACATCGAATGTCTCAAAAGAGAACTTATTACAATAAATATGGCTTAAGGCCATCTAATACGATAACAGCGGAAGGCTTGGAAGATAAAGTGAGTCCATCAACTCCAACGGCATAGCTAAGCTGCACGGCAACGACCTAGCGAACCTTACTCCTCGTCTGAAAAGTCTGCAACATGATACGTTGCAGCCCGAAAACGGGTCAGCACATGGAATATGCTAGCGATGTAACACAATAGAGCAATGAACAGAATAATGCTATCACTATATGCAAATATGGCTGGTGGAGGCTCTATGGTTATAAGGTTTTTGCGAAAAGCCAATTTTTCCCTACAACAAAGGAATAAGTTTTATTTTAACTATCATGGTAGTTGAAACATCATTGAGAAGGTTCCTCCAACTCAATCCCAATTAAAGTAATTCATTAACCCAACAAATTAAATTAGAGTGATGAGATACAATAGGATAATCCAAGTACTAGATACTCAAGATGTCCATAACCGGGGACACGGCTAACCATGATTAGATTGTACACTGTGCAGAGGTTTGCGCACTTTTCCCCACAAGACTCGATCTCCTCCGTTGGAGTTCTCGCACTACATGGTGTTTGAGAAACGGATGACCGAGACACAGTCTTTCGGAAGTATTAACTCTTTACTCTGGGTGGACAGTTACACCTACTTTCCCTCTACATCTGCTAGCCCACCACTGAAAGAGGTCACACAACTTACTCAAACTATGCCAGAGCCCATAATGGCTTGTGGCTGCACACGGAAGTTTCTAGCATGAATAATCTTAAGATCCCTTTGAGCCTGGGTGGCGGACCGTAGGAAAATCACACGGGTACTCCGGGATATCCTAGGACAACACTGGATTCTGCAGGTGCCCAAACAAGCAATCCACCTAGATGTGTATTAAAGTTGCCACCTTAAGTTGAACCATTAATTAACAATCTCACATCTGTCATGGATACACTCGAACCCAATCCACGTCTATGAGCATAGCATAGCAATATAAGCATAACGTAGAAGTAACTCCCAAGGTTTGATAACAAACAGGGCAATAGGTTCTACCTCATCAACTACTTCCCAAACCCACAATTTAATCACATCCTAATCATGCAGTGTTTGAGGATTGGAACTAATGCATAAAAACTGGGTATGAAAAGAGTATGATCAATGTGTTACTTGCCTTGCTGACGATCCGCAAAACCTAGGGACTCGTAGTAGCACGCTTCGCACTCCGGGAATTCTATCGCAAACAAACAATAGCATACATAAGCAATCAATCAAAGATGCACGGGTAAAACTCAAATAAGAGGATCTAACAGAAAGTTCAAATTAAGAACTCCGGTTTGCAAAAAGAATCAAATCAAACGGAGCAACGAAACTCAAACTGCGAAGGAAACAAGATCCGATTACTAATCTGAACTAAAGTCAAATTTTACACTACCAAAATCTTGTTCAAGTTGGTTAAACAGAAAGAGGGTTTCGAGACGAAGATCTAGGCGCTTGAATCGCCTGATTCCGATAAATGGGCGAAAAGATAAACTAAAACGAAAATCGGATCAGAAATCGCGATCGAAAATAATCGCGAAAAACCCGAGAAAAAGAAAAATTGACGGACAGGCTAACGAACGAACGTTCGCTGTCTGTGACTAACGGGCGAAATCCGTTCGTTAAAACGAACGTATGGATGAACGTCCGCTAAATAAACTAAACCGAGAAAACCGATGAACCGATCAAAAAAACGTAACTAGGGTTTTAAAAAAACCGACGGTTTTTACCTAATCCGAAAAAAAACCGAACGGCGAGATTTGCGAACTCCGGCGCGGCTCCGGCGGCTTCCGGCGAGCGGGGCGGCGGCACGGGCGACGGCGGGGTGGCGCGGGTGGTGCGGCTGCGAGGCGGGCGACGCTGTGGCGGCGGGGCGCGGCAGGCGGCGGCAGCTGGCTGCGGCTCGGCTGCTGCTGCTGCTTGCGGCGGCGGGGTGGCGATTTGGGGGCGGGGCGGCGGCTTGTAAAGGGAGAGGGCGGGACGGCTTGCGGGAGGGGGCGGAAGGAGTCCCAGGCAGCGACGGCGGCGGCCCCGTGTCCCGGCCGGACTCGGGCACGGCGGCGGATGTGGCGAGGCGGCGCGGCTGGCGGTAGCGCGGCACGGGCCGGCCTGGCTCGGCTGGGCCTTGGCCCAGTCGAGCCCGGAAGTTTTTTTTTAAACATATTCCGCCGAAATAAAATCCTAGAAAAATAAATAAAAATCTAAAAAATACCAAAATAAATTTTCACCGTCTAAATAAAATATTTAGAACAGGGTGAACATTTTCTTGGCCTAAAATGCAATTTTGAAAAATGCACCTTTTTTTAAATAAAATTCCAATAAAAACCCAAAAAAACTAATCTGATTTTAATATTTTTCCTCCAATATTTCATTTGTTTTGGAGAAGTCATATTATCTCCTCTCTTATATTTCTTTATATGAAATATTTTGGAGAGAAAAATAAATAAACCAAAGTGATCCTTGTTTCGCTATTTGATAAAAGTCAAATATGAAAAACTTGAAATCCCCAACTCTCTCCGAGGGTCCTTGAGTTGCTTAGAATTTCGAGGATCGCGAAACGAAATGCAACAAAATATGATATGCATGAATGACCTATGTATAACATTCCAAATTGAAAATTTGGGATGTTACATTTGTTCTTGTTGTTTTTGAACTTATTGGGCTGGAAGTTCTTCTTCTGTACCATGTGGGCACTAGAAGCTCCCTCAGCAACTCGAGCACGTGTGTCTTTTGCTCTCGCCTTCTCTTCAACATCAAGATTACCAATGAGATCCGAAACGGAAAACTCCTATCTCTTGTGTTTCAGGGAAGTAGCAAAATTGTTCCACGAAGGTGGAAGCTTGGCAATGATGCCTCCGGCAACAAATTTGTTCGGCAACACACACTTAAAGTACTCAAGTTCTTTTGCGAGCGACTGTATCTCATAAGCCTGCTGTGCAACAGAGCGCTCATCAGTCATCTTGTAGTCATATAATTGTTCCATGACGTACAACTCGCTGCCGGCGTCCGAGGCACCAAACTTGGCCTCGAGCACAGCCCACATGTCCTTGCCGTTGTCAAACGACATATACGAATCCACAATGGAATCTTCAAGAACACTCAGAAGGGCATCTTTAAAAAGAGTATCGATCTTCTCAAAAGCTTCCAGCTGTGCTGGATTAAGATCACCCTCGGGCTTGCCCTTAGTGGCGTCATAGCAGCACATGGTGTGAAAGCAGTAAACTGCTCTCGTGCGCCACCTCTTATATTGCACCCCCTTAAAGGCAGGCGGCTTCAGATGCGTAGCAAAACCACTCGGAGTAAATTGCCTATAATCAGGTTTTTGGATTGTTGGAAATATGAGCAAATTACTACGAGATTTAATCCGACTAAACAGAAAATAAATCATGACAACAATAGCAGAGATTAAACTAATCATGCGAACTAGCATAGTAGATGAACAGATCACATCTAGGGCACATACTAGAAACATGAATTCTACCACGATCTCGAACAAGATGGATAGAGTGACATACGGTGCAGCGGGAGAAGCACCGCCGGCGTTGTTGTTGTCGCCTATGTCGTCGAGGATGAGGTTGCCGAGGTCGGGGAAGAAGTCGTCGCTGCCAGCAGTCGTGCGAGTGCGCTCACCAAAAACCTGATCTCCCCTCTCCCGTACAGGATCACGAGAGGCGGGGTTCCGGAGGCCTGCTGTCCCTTCTCCTGGTGCACGCCGAAAGGAGGGATGGAGAAGACTTGCTTGGCGGCGCAATGATCTGGAACGGTGGTGCGAAACCATATGATCTGGCAGCGGCTAGGGTAGACGTCTGCCTGACTATATAATGCGGCCCGGGTAGGTCGTGGAGTAAACCCACGTCCAAGTAACAGCCCCGCGATCCAAAAGGATCGGAAACGGCTGAGTAATTAACGCGTCCATTAATTAATAATTAATGACTTATTAATTTTTCCCGAGCAGCAAAAATATAGACAACGTGCATAGCTTTGTCCTCGGCTCGGCTCATTCCCGCAACCCGCAGCGTGTCGTGACGAGGCGTGGCGTGGCGAGGCGGGCGAGAAGGAGGAGCGCACATGTACGTCTCCTCTTCTCATGCTCATACAAGTGGTAGAAGAGCTCACCTTATAAAAAGGTGCAACTCTCTCTTGACTTATGAGGTGGGACTAAACTTTAGCCTCACTAACACCACTCACATGTGTGCATGAATGGGCCAAGAGAATTTCAGAATTTTAGTTGCGCTTTGGACCAAAAGCCCACTAGCAAATTTCAATAGGAACACCACCGTCCGCGTCAGTCTTCGTCACGCTGTCGGGTTCTTTCTCGCCTACTTCGAGCATTGCTGCCGCGCTCCCAACCTAGCCGCCGCCTGTGCTCTTCTTCCGCGGCTCCACGGCGACTTCCTCGACAACGGCCACCCCGACTCGACATCGACCACGGCATTATTTGCACGACTAGTTCAACCACGGCTACACCGCCCTATGCCCTTGGCTACATCGACATCGGCACAAAGGCCTACCTTGCTTGAACAACCTCGTCGGTTTTCATTCCAGTCATGACTTCCGCGATGCATCGACCGTTACGACTATGGGAGGGTGTCGTCGGTTTGCCTTCAGATTCTTCTCCAGTCTCACCGTCTATGTCGCTACCGTGTCACTGCGGGGGATGTTGAGTATTATGATTATTAGGAAGTATATGATAGACTAGAATTTGGTCCTGCTTTGTCTTGTACCCCAAGTTGACCATTGTACTCTTATATATATGCCCACGAGGCTCAAGCAATAATCATCAACTCCACCAATCCCTCTCTATTCCCTTCTAACACATACAATAGTTTTTTTTCTACCTTTGTAATAGTGGTCTACTCTAATAGTTGGACATACAATATTACACAGTAGTCCTGGACAATCACATCACGTGATCATCCATAAAGCATGTGAGTATGTGGGCCTCCGCATTACACGGCTGCCTTAAACCAAGCTCCCAGATAATCCTCTTGGTATCACGCCAGGCATTTGAGCCAGCCATATTCCCCTTTGGTTCAACCCATCAATTTTTAATTAGAAGAGATGATGAGATCGAGCTGACAATTCTCACATGAGTTGCTTAAAATTTGTCCGTATCCGGAGTACGGCTAAGCATAATCAGTTTTATACACTCTGCAGAGATTTGTGTACTTTGCCTGTGATTCCTGATCACACTCTCCTGCTACTGAACTAAACTTGTGTAACAATTGTATTTTCTCTTCCATATGGTATAAAGGTAATTAACTCTTAAATTTATTCAATATGTTCTGAAATTTTGATTAACCTTGGTGTTGTACTGCCAGCTTATTGTAGGCCTCTGAACCTGTGATCGTGGCTGATGGAACGTGGGAGTGCTGCCATGTATAAGCTTGTCCGTGTTGGGTACAATAAACTCATTTAGCAAAAGATGTGGCTGAGTCTCAGTCGATAAGACATAATCAAGTCTCGGTCAAGTGACATAACATGTAAGAAAGATTAAAAAACTATTTTTTACACGAATCCCATTGTAAATTTTCACCTTGAAAATGATTCAGCTACTATTCAAGGCATGCAGCAGGACCATTCATCAAAAAGGAAAAGGTATGCAGCAGGGAACTATTTTTCATCTTGCATGGTGGTCTGATATTGGTTTTTGGCTCTTTGAACAACATGTAGTAGTATGTCAACATAACAGACGTTATTGCTTTCATGATCCACAAGTTAAAGTTGGACCTTTCAGGATGTTCTCCACGCAATAATATTAGCACATGATACTTTGAGGTCGAGAGAGAAGAGTCGTTCGATATGGACTCTTCGGCGAGTGGTGGTCAGTTTGGTTGCACTTGAGCCTCGCCTAACTGCTTTGGGCCTAGGCGCTCTGGTGTCTGGTTCTGACGCTGTCCCTTGATACTGCATTTATCTTGTCCCTGTCCCCAAGCTCTAGTACCTTTTTTTTTCCTTTTTTTTGGATTTTCCTTTGGTTTTCCCTGATTAACCGAGAATGTTGGGTTTTTTGGTCCAGTTTTTCTTATGAACTGGACCAACTCTTTTCTTAATGAAATGCAGGAACCCCTGCCCTTGCACGAGGTTTCTAAAAAGAATGATCCATTGAACCTATCTGTGGAGATCACAGTTTGCTAACACAGAGTAGCTATGTGCATTCCTCATGGTGTTTCAATTCCTGCTCTTGACGAAGGTACACTGAAGAAATTCAGCCAAATAAGCTGGGTAGTGCATTTATCATATTTTAATTGTGAAAGAGGGGCATCCGTTGATCTTTGCAAGGCCCTAAAACATCTCCTTTCTTGTCATAAGCTGGGTGGAGATCTATATGATGCAAGTTTTTATGAAGTCGAATTTCTTTTCTGGATATGAATTTGCAAAAAACTAGCAGCTTGTTATCTGTAGAGTCTCATTATTAATGTGCGTGCAAATGCTAATGATCTCTGACTCTTGCTGACTGCCTTTGAGAACACTGGCACCCATCACTGATGCACGAGGATTCGAGGGAAAGTCGGAATCAGAGCATTGTGCTATAGATACCTCTCCTGTTGCAACTTCTGGAAACTTGGCATAATTAGGACCAGCGGATGATCGGCTTCTTCTCCTCCGAAGAGCGTCTCTCATTGAGAACTTCTGCAAACTTGGCATCCCTATGGCAATCAAAGTATACAAAATCTGACTCCGTTATGCTATCAGTAGCAGAAGGATTATAATCCCGGATATTCAAATATTCCAAGAGTTCCCCAAGTTGGCTGCTATCTGCCCCAATATGGTTCCCGGATGGTGGATGCACAATTTTGCTCGAAATAGGTTCACAGATAGAGCAACGTCCTGCATATTGATAAAAGGAGATTAGGACATGCATGAAGCAGGCCTAGCAATGACCTCAAATCTGTTATAATCGATTCGTTAAAGGAAATCAATCTAAACATTACATTCCGGTAAGTTCATAGAATGCATTTACCAAGGTATGGATGGTCCGGACTGTAATAAGGCAGCGGGCAACAAAATGATTGTTTCCATTCCTGCTGACTAGATTTACTGTAAACCTTGATGAATTGTGCACTAGATTCAAGTCGGCGACTGTATCTAGTGCACGGTCGAGTAACCAGATTTACAGATGTGTTAGGTTTCGATCTTATTTGTTTGGCCCGAAAGCTCGACTGCCACACTTCAGCGAAAAAGAGCACACGTGCTGAAGAAACATCATCATAATAGACCAAGAAATTGACATGGTAGAACTTTGGATGCCCACGGTCGTGTTTCTTCACGCCACATATGACATCTAGCCTCGGAACAGGTTCCTACAGCAATCCATTCGAGTCAAGTGAGGAAGGGTAAGGTTATAGTTTGTGTAATCCAAATAAACAAATCAAGAGATAGCATGTGCTCCTAAAGCAAGCGCTTTTTTGCGAATAGAAAACAATTCAAAAACGATATTTAAACAAGGACCTGCTGTAATAATTGCACAAATGGGGAGAAAACATGTTCCTACAAGAAGAAATTCAAAGTTTTTTCCATGAATAGATGTTATCCGAGCTTAATTCAGATGAAATTAAAAGTCCAAGCACACTTTTCTAAGGATAGACTGTCCAAGCTTAACTGAGTGGAAAATATATTCCAACAAGAAGCAACTCAAGAAGTTTTTCTAATAAGAATATAAACTCTGTCCAAACTTAATTCAGATGACATACGTACATTTCTGAAAGAATGCCCCCTCCCCCGGTAACAATAGAACTTGTCCAAGCTACTACAAGAAGCAATAGAGAGTTGAGTTATAATTACCCACGGATGTTGATTCGAGTAATCAAGCAGCAATTGTTCCAAGGCTTGACCAAGGAAGTTCTGCTTCTGCACGTATTCTCCCTTCCTTGATGCCAGCGTCATCCAGGCCGATGGGCATAGCCTAGGGTGATCATCTGCTGGTGCAGTGGATGAGCTTCGATCCTCCATTATTTTGGACACTTGCTCCAGAGCTGCATCAGAAATGACATGGCCTTTCCCCATTGCTTCATGGGTCAGCAGGGTATCTTGAGGGACATTATCGGCCATGGACACAAGAAATGTTGCAAGCTCTAAATGTTTGGGGTGCCTTCCAGCTTGACCAGCAGAAACATAGGCATTATAGCACACCTTCTTCGTTGCCGTCTGTAAAACCTTAGATAGGTCACATTGCTTGTGGCAAAGGTATTCCACGGCCATGTGGTCCGAAAAACCGGTGGCTGTGCAGACCATGGCAACAAGGCTGTCGAGGGAGCGGACCACCATGCGAAGCATAGATTGGGTGTCAAGAATGTCCGGCTCAGTCACAGCATCTATCTCCAGCAGAGGGCATGCACTGTCATACCATATGGCATTGAGAATTAGTTGCCATGGTCAGTCTACACACATTTCCACCTTTCCGTTTCAGTTGTTGCATAGTGATGTTTGAACGTCCCCGGTTGCTAGCAACACGGGCTATTTATACTATCTGGTGATATTAGATGATTTTACTCATTATGTGTGGACCTTTCCTCTCCGTCGCAAGTCCGACGCTCTTGCCACACTCATCGCTTTTTATTCATATGTCACCACACAGTTCGGTCGTCCTATTCTCGCCTTGCAAACTGACAATGGCAAGGAGTTTGACAACCTCGCCGTCCGCAATTTACTTGCGTCCCACGGCACCATCTTTCGCCTCACCTGCCCCTACACGTCTCAGCAGAATGGTCGCGCCGAGCGCGTCCTTCGCACGCTTAACGACTGTGTCCGCACGTTGCTCTTCCACTCCTACGTGCCTACTCGGTTCTGGCCGGACGCGCTCGCAACCGCCAACCTCCTCATTAACATTCGCCCTTGTCGTTCCCGCTGGAACTACACCCCTCACCAGCTCCTCTTCGGTGCGGTTCCATCTTATGATGGTCTTCGCATTTTCGGGTGTCTCTGTTATCCTAGCACCGCATCCACTGCTCCTCACAAACTCGCGCCCCGGTCCCTTCCTTGCATCTTCCTTGGCTATCCTCCCAACACCAAAGGTTACCGGTGCTATGATCCAGTCTCCCACCGCGTTTTCACTTCGCGGCATGTGTACTTTGATGAGCTCGTGTTCCCGTTTCAGCAGGTACCGTCACCTTCGGAGTCTCCTGCGGCGCGGTTCGCCCCTACCTCCACCTTTGGCGGACCGCCCAGCCGCGCCCCGGGTCCGGCCCTGCCCGCGCTCCCCGCGCCGGCGGCCCCCGACGCAGCGGCCTCCTCGGCCGCCCCCGCGGCCCCCGACGCCGCGGCCCCCGTCGCTGCGGCTCCCTTGGCGGCTCCCGTCGCCACGGCTGCACCCCTCCCCGGTGTGGTCACTCGGGCTCGGACTGGGACCCTGCGTCCCAGCACGCGCTATCCGTCGGACGAGTACGCATGCGCGGCTTCTACCTCGACGCCGTCACCGCTCCCCACCTCCGCTCGCGCAGCCCTTCGGGATTCGAACTGGCTAGCTGCGATGCGTGAGGAGTTTGACGCCCTGCAGCGCAACCGTACGTGACAGCTTGTCCCACGGCCACCCCGTGCCAATGTCATCACTGGCAAGTGGGTCTTCCGCCACAAGACTCGTCCCGACGGTTCTCTCGAGCGATACAAGGCGCGTTGGGTGGTGCGCGGTTTTCGCCAGCGCGCCGGCGTGGACTTCACCGACACCTTCGCCCCGGTTGTTAAACCGGGCACGATTCGCGCCGTTCTCCAGCTTGCTGTTTCTCGCGCTTGGCCTGTCCACCAGCTCGATGTGTCTAATGCTTTCTTGCATGGCCATCTCGACGAGCAGGTGTTCTGTCAGCAGCCGACTGGTTTCGTCGACACCGACTATCCGGACCATGTGTGCCTGCTCTCCCGTTCTCTCTACGGGTTGAAGCAGGCACCTCGGGCCTGGTACCAGCGGATCGCGGCCTTCCTCCAGCAACAGGGGTTCCGGTCCACACGGTCCGATGCCTCCCTGTTTGTCTACCACCAGGGCCACGCCACCGCGTACCTCCTCCTGTACGTCGACGACATCATCCTGACTGCGTCCTCGCCAGCGCTTCTTCAGCAGATCACAGCTCGCCTCGGCACCGAGTTCGCCCTCAAGGACTTGGGGGCTCTCCACTACTTCCTCGGCATCGAGGTAGTACGCCGGGCTACTGGCTTCTTTCTGCACCAGCAGAAGTACGCCTACGAGCTTCTGGAGCGAGCGGGCATGCTTAATTGCAAGCCTGCTTCCACGCCTGTCGATACGAAGGCTAAGGTGTCCGCCGTCGAGGGCTCTCCGGCGTCCGACGCTCCCTTCTACCGCTCCATCGTCGGTGCGCTTCAGTACCTCACACTGACGCGTCCGGACATTCAGTATGTTGTCCAGCAGGTGTGCCTTCACATGCATGCTCCTCGTGACACCCATTGGGCTCTCGTGAAACGTATACTTCGGTACATACGTGGCACCACAGCCATGGGTCTCACCCCGACGGCCTCGCCAGACACCAGCCTTGTCGCCTACTCCGACGCCGACTGGGCTGGGTGTCCCGACACTCGACGCTCCACTTCCGACTACTGCGTCTACCTCGGGCCCTCTCTGATTTCGTGGTCGTCTAAACGACAACACACGGTCTCACGATCGAGCGCCGAGGCCGAGTATCGGGCCGTGGCCAACGCCGTCGCGGAGTGTTCCTGGCTACAACAGCTTCTCCAGGAGTTGCTATGTGAGGTCACCAAGGCGACGCTCGTCTACTGTGATAACGTCTCCGCAGTGTACCTCGCTGCCAACCCTGTCCATCCCCGACGGACGAAGCACATCGAGCTCGACATCCACTTCGTCCGGGAGCACGTCGCACTTGGTCGTGTTCGTGTTCTACATGTGCCCACCGATCAGCAGTTCGCCGATGTGATGACGAAAGGACTACCCACCTCGACTTTCGAGGGCTTTCGGTCCAGTCTTTGCGTCACCGGCGACGCTTCGACTGCGGGGGGTGTTGAACATGTGTACATGTACGTAGGTCTGGGTTCTGTATGCAGTACCTGTAATATCTGTCTCCCTCTGTATGTACGTGTATCTTAGGAGACAAGATACCGGTCGCACCCATTGTACCTATATATATGCCTAGTGCACGATCAATCAATTATCGATGCACCAAATCATTCTCTACAAGCAGCATCCAGACAGTCGAGAAACATCCGCTTCATCTTGTCCGGAGTCCGCAGGTCGCAGATGCTAGAGACATGTCCATCACGGCGGCGCGAGACGACTACCTCGGCGACGTGGTTTTCGCCGACGGGGCAGAAGAAGCGGGCAGGCCGCTCACCAGCTTCTAGCGCCTGCCCTCCTGCTGCTTCTAGTCCAAACAAGCTCCTCCCGATCTCCATGTCAGCTGTATCAGGGCTGCGCCGGAAGGCGACTTTGACGGCAGGGGAGGCCGCGTGGTGCTGCAGCCGAAGGAAACTGAGGATGCCGTCGACGTCGCCGACGCTGAGGGGCCGGCCCTTCTCCAGCACAGCAGCGAGGGGCGTGCGATCGTGGTCTCTCAAGGGGACGAGAAGCTTCGCGAGCCGCACCAGGTCGTCCGGCACGGGGTGCCCTGCCACGGCCGCGGCGACCTTGAGGGCGAACTGGGTCCTGCCGCAGCGGAGGTCGGGGGCGCCGGTGGTGTGACGGTCCTCGGGGCCGAACTGCTGGTTCTCGCCGAGCTGGATTGCGACAGCGAGGTCGGCACCGGCCAGGCGGAGGTAGCGCATGGCCTGCCCCTCGGACAGATACCGGAAGTAGATCCGCATGAAGGCAAGGAGGCCATTGTAGGAACAAAAAGCTAGAAACACCGGGGGCTGGGTCTGGGCGGGCGGCGCCTCCCCCTCTCCCTCCTTCCTCTTGCTGCCGACCTGCGCCGCAGAAGGTCGCTTCCCCTTGACGTTCCCGCTGCACCTGCGACGGCACAGGAGGTTGAGGGCGTTGAGAATGATGTTGGACACCGGATCGATGAGGCCGATGCAGTGGCCGCCGCGCTCGACGCACGGCACAACCTCCGGCATGTCGGCGACGGGGAGCCTGCCCAGCGCCTCCTCGTAGAAGCGCATTATGTCCATCTGCATTGGCCGCCCCAACTCGGCGCGGATCGACGCCTGCCCCTCGCCGCCGGCGTCGTGGAAGCAGGACAGCCGCAGCCTCTTGGGGAGCTCCTCGTTGATTGTGAGAGACATGGGGCCGGAAGCGGTTGTCCTCGATGTCTGGTGCGTCGGCGGCGAATCCACCGTCGGATCGCCGCGCGGTTCGCCCATTCTTCGCCGGATGGAGGGTTCGACTGCGGCGGCGGCTGCTAGGGTGGTTGTCCGGCGGGGAGGGTGAGAATGCCGAACGGATCAGGGTGTGTGATAATGCCGAACTGATCAGGTGACATAGCGCCTCCCTCCTGGACAAGCTCCGAAATCGCATTGAAAACACTCAAAAATCGCATTTCGAAGTTCCGAAGAAATCGTAAAAAGAAAAAAAAAACACGCTGACATACTGATGTGTACTGCACGTGTGTAAATTTTCAGTCGAAAATACATTGATTCACGAGCTACACAAAAAGAATGACAATCATTGTTTTTATCTAATGAACAGGGAACATACTGTTTACTAGTAGTATTTTCAAAATCACCAATTTCTCATTTCTCTGTAGCTCACACGTCAATGTGTTTTCTCATAGAAATTTGCACACATACAATACACACAAAAAAGTTGATCCATTTCTCCGACAAGTATTTCCGGACGAAGGAAGTATAAAATAGTTGCTTTTATGTCGCCCAAGTTGTTCACTATTTTCAAAATCACCAATTTATCATATTTTAGCTCACGTGTCAATGTGTTTTCTCGTACGAATTTGCACGCGTACAATATACATATGTACTCGACAATGTGTATTTTTTTAAGTAAAACATTTAATTTGATTTTTTGAAGAAAAAGGGGCTTTATGGAGCTCGAGCACCAAACTCATTTCTCCTCGCCTCATGGAGCGTGGTTGTGCTGCTAATCAGGGCACACATACAGATTAAAATGAGTGGGAAAAAACACTAGACGCATCTATATCTATATACCTTCGATTCGGAAAAAAGTTGGAACGACTTATAATTCAAAATTGAGAGAGTACTATGCTACTTGTATTCCATAAATAGCTTACATATATACAATAATCAAATATTAATATTTCAATTTTATCAAAATATATAAAAGTTTTACTAAAGCAGTGTCAATTAATATGGATCGGAGGGAGTAGCAAACTATTCCTACAACAATGTGCATGGTATCATCTAGTTTTTTTAGAGAGAGATTACCACATGTGCATTAATAAACAAACAAAATACAATGTGTCAATTAATACTTTGAGAGATTCATATGCCTAACCTAATCATCGCCCATCATCGATCACCGCCATCACTGTAGTATCTTCGAAGAAAGACGTAAGTAGCCTTCACACCCAGATCTAGAAGAACTCCATTGCAGACCACGCTGCTTTGTGAACCGATTAAACGGCCCGTCGAAGGCGATGGAACCGAGTCTTTGTGGCACGTCGATCGAGGATCATCCTCAAGTCTACCAGATCCCGACGGTGTCGTCTTCATCCATATGATCGGAGAAGAAAAAGCGTCGCCGCAAGCCACCGTCCGCCCACCACACTCCAAGACACACACTGCCCCAGCCGATGCTGTCGCCCGAGAAGACACCAAGCACCGGCCAGCACAATCTAACATCGTCAAGACCAAAGTTCGATGAGACACAAGGGCTACATGCTTCCTGGCGTTGGCAATTGAAGCATCACCATGGTGTGGAAGAAGCAGAGCCATCTTATTCCGATGCGACGTTGATTCCACCACCAATGCACCGTCTTCAGAAAAAACTAAGTCTATCATATCTAGGCGTCAGAGCGAAGCCGCCGGGGTCCCCGGCCCCTCGGGCTGCCGGAGTGGCAGCCGAAGGGGCCGAGGACCCGTAGCCACACCGGCGAAGAAAAGAGACAGAGATCGCCTTGCGATCGCTTGTGCGAGGGCGAGAGAAAAGTTGGAACCACTCGACAGTTGGAATACCAACCCACACACCTTGAGGCAGTGCACAACAGGCTCAACACATTTGTAAAAAGTACCCTACAAAACCAATAAAGTCCCTGGGGAACATAAAAGCAGAACAATCTTGATGATGCTTCTCAACTACTCCCTCTGTCCCATAATATAAGATGTTTTTGCAAACTAAACTAGCTTGCAAAAACGTCTTACATTGTGGAACGGAAGGAGTAGCACTTTGCGTATGTCGTGCGATACAAATTAAGTTGCCCGTCGGCAGGAACCTCCATGTCAAATACGATCTGGAGGCCTTCACCGACTAGCAGACTAGGGTAAATCTCCTACGTAAGTTAGGATCCCAAATTTCCATTTTTAAAAGGGGAAAATATATTTTTCATCGCTCAATTATTTTAGAAGTATAAAAATGATTTCTCAACTTCAAAACCAGCAAATTTTAGTCCCTCAATTTCTCAAACCAGATAATTTTAGTCCCTCCTGCTGCTTTGTGGGTCTACGTCCACGTGGCAATCCCAGGTGGATCTTCTTGTTCCTTATCATTCGAACTTGGCTAGGCATTTCATCAAACAGTTGGGGCGTGTTTGGTTGCCCGCATCGAGCCCAACCAGGCCCGCGCGGTGCAGCATCTTTTTGGGCCTCGGTTGTTTGGTTGCCTGCAAACACTGTTCAGCCTGCATAGCACGGTTCTTAAAGCACCCCTAGGCCTGGCCCGTTGGGCACGGCCGAATCGGCAGTTTCCCGAGAGCCATGCCCGAGCGATGCTTTCAGGCGCACGTGGGTGGCTCTCTGGAGACGTATGTCTCGAGTTAATCCCCCTCTCTCTCCCTAATCCTCAATCCCCTCTCTCTTCCTCCATGGCCTGCTTGTTCTTCTCCTCCGCGGCCAGCGCCACCCGCAGCTCGCCGCTGACCCGCTGCATGTCGTGGTCAAAGCAGCCCCTCGGCTTGGCGGCGGCGACGGCGACGACGCTAGCCTCGACCACCCGAAGATGGCAGACCTGGAGGCGGGCGGATGCGGCTGGTGTCGCGATGTCGGATGCCAGCGTGCCCGGGGGCGGAACAACCGCCGACCAGCCGGAACAGCCGCCACCGACCACCACCACCACCGCCTGGCAGCAGTAGGAGGTAGCCGAGCAGTCCCAGCAAGCGGAGGACGAGGACGTGAAGGTGGCCCCGCTGATCCAGCCGCACGAGGTCACGGCGCCGACGCCCGCCGCGAGCAGCAACTGCTATGTTTCCCCTGCCCGGGGCATCTCGCCGTCCTACTCCTCGTCGGTGGCGTCCGGTCTGGAGGCGGCGGAGTGGTCGGAGCCCATGTACCTCCTCGGCTTGGACGGCATCATGGACATCGGCTTCGTTGTCCCCGGCGGACTGGGCGTCGACCCGTTCGACCACTACTACCCGGACCCCACCGGCTTCGACCAAGAAGCATGGTCGGCGCAGCATGTGTGTAGGCGGAGGCGACCGATGGGCGCGAAGGGGCGGCTCGGAAGAAGGCCGCAGGCGGCGCGAGGCGCCCGACCCGGCCGGCAACGGACGCGCGCGAGGCACAGAGGAGCGGAGCGGATGGCAGCGGCCGGGTGCACGGCGGGGCGAGCCGGACGCGGTGCGGCAGGCGGAGACAGCGTAGCGGCGCGGCGAGCTGGTCCACGAGACGGTGTAGCTCGGCGTAGCTCATCTGGATCACCTCCGGCGTGCCGCCCTTGAAGTCCGACACCTTCTACGGCATCGTCGGCCCCTAGAAGGCCGGCGCCTTCGCGGCTGCGGTCGCGTCGCTGCTGGTCGTCCTCGGCTGCTTCATGCCCAGGAGCGGCTCCTCATCTACGTGCTCCTCCCATGCGGCAGCTTCGACGCCCCACCTCTTCCTCCCTCTCCCCGGCGACCTCTCCGGCCAGGCCGAAGCCCATTACACAACCGCGGCGAGCCGGACGCGGCCACTCCGGCGCGCTCAAAGTGTTTGACGAAATGTCAAGCCCAATCTGTTGACTGTTAAGTTTTGTTGTTAACGCTGCTAATCATATGCATGTATGCAACCAAACGCCAGGTGAAAATTGCATCTCGACGACAAGACCCCTAATGCAGGCAACTAATCACCTGGTCATCTACGTTTTTGACCTTATTTGCCAGGCCCGGCAGCGAAAGCAAGCGAACACGCCCTTAGATGCGCGTCCAGCAGCAGGTGAAGGGCGTGGGCATGGAGGCCTCCGGCGAGGTGGCTCTAGTCCTTCAAGACCTCCGTAAGGCCGCTCCGGCGCTTCCCGTAGCGCGCCGCCCACGGGGTTGACGAGGAGGCTCCCGCTTCATGTGTCCGACCCGCCGGCCGCACGCACAGCTTCGCCCTGGCCTTGCTGTTGTACGAGCTCGCATGTATGCCGAGGCCAAGCTGTCGCGTGCGTCTGCGCCCGCTGGCTGCACGCACAACTCCGTCCCAACACTGCTGACCTCGCCATGCCTCGGCATCCTGCACCTTTTCTGCATCAAGAACCCGGCCTACAGCCATCCCGCCGGCCCGCACCGTGGTGCACGTTCGCTGCCGCCACCCGCGAGTTCATGAGTCCCGTCATCACAACGCCCAGCAATCACGGGCGACCACCTCGTCGCCCTCGCACACCGAGCGCATCACGCAAATCACGCGCACAGACAAGAGCAGCAACGTCAACCCAGCATGGAGCACGCACACTCAGCGCGAACGGTAGCACACACACAAGCACAAATCCTAGAGCTACTCAATGCGCAGCAGCCCATCAACTCCTGGTGGAGTGCGTCGCGTGCAAGTTCCTCCGACGGCCGTGCGCGCGTTCAGCCACAAGGAGCGTTGAGCGCAAGAAATAGAGCCGTCACGGCCGCCGGCCGGAGCGGGCGAGGGAGTGCATGCTGCCGCGTGCCGCCTCCGGAGCCAGGCTTGGTCATCGGCGAGCTTCAGAGCACCGGCATCCAGGGTGCCGACACACGAACCGTGTGTTGTTTGAGGTTGAAGATGCTCATTACAGTGAGGTCCATAGGTAAGTCGGAGGGATAAACAACAGGAATTAAAGTTTAAAAATGGGTAGAGATGGTGGGGCCCACACTTTGCCAATCCGAGTCAAAAACCGCTCAAAGATCGGCAGAAAACCACCCAAAGTTGCACAAGGACTAAACTTATCCGGTGTAAAAAGTTAAGGGATTAAGTTTTGCTGGTTTTGAAGTCGAGGAACCATTTGTATACTTTTGAAATAATCGAGGGACGAAAAATATATTTTTCCCTTTAAAAAAAAGACACTGTAAGATTGTAAGTTGCCTGCAAGAGGGAATCATGAAGAAGAACAGTGATGGAGAATGCTGCTAACAGAAGATCCCAAGGAGGCAGCCAGATGAGTGGACTTATACAAGGATGCACACCTCACACTTGGACTGGTCAACCAACTTGTATTATACTCCTAGTAACGGGGAGATCGGAGATATGGCACCAAGCCGTATCCGACTGACCAAGTTTCGACAGCAAACGAGAAGGAAATATAGTCAATGGAGTGCCCGGTGCAATTTGACTGCTACTCCATATTTTTCCTGCATTTAGCGAGCTGGCCAGCCTGCCATGGTCATACAGAGAGACCAGAAAAACAGAACAAGCAGCCTTCCACTCAGTAACGCTGAGCATCCTCTGCAGTTCCTGGCAATGGCGGCCACCGGGCACTCTTGCTTGCTCATGCTGCTTCTCCTCGCGAGTTTCGTCGCTGATGGCCAGCCAGTCTCCATGCCCAACACCGAGGCTGCCGCGGACCACCTTGCGCTGGTGTCATTCAAGTCGCTGATAACCAGCGACCCGTCGTCAGCGCTGGCCTCATGGTCATGGGGCGGCAACCGATCGCTCCCGCTGTGCCGGTGGCGCGGCGTGACGTGCGGCGCTCGGGGCAGCCATCGTGGGCGTGTCGTAGCCCTGGACCTCAGCAACCTTGGCCTTTCAGGCGCCATTGCCCCTTCGGTAGGCAATCTCACCTACCTGAGAAAGCTCCATCTTCCCATGAACCGGCTCGCTGGCACCATACCGTCGGAGCTTGGCCGCCTCGTCAACCTCCGGCATGTCAACCTGAGCTACAACTCCCTTGAAGGCGGCATCCCGGCGTCACTCTCACAGTGCCATCAGCTCGAGAACATCAGCCTGGCATACAACAACCTCACCGGGGGAATCCCTCCAGACATGGGTGATCTGCCCGGCATGCGCCGGCTCCAGGTGCAGTACAACATGCTCGACGGCCCGATACTCCGCTCGTTAGGCTCGTTACGCGGCCTCGAGCTTCTTCATGTCTCCAACAACAGACTTACAGGAATGATCCCTTCAGAAATTGGCAACCTCACCAACCTAGTAAGCCTTAACCTCAACTACAATCACTTGACAGGTTCAGTCCCTTCTTCTCTTCGTAGCCTTCAGAAAATCCAGAATTTGCAAGTGAGAGGGAATCAACTCACGGGGCTAATTCCATCATTCCTGGGAAACCTCTCGGCGTTAGCCGTTCTTAATCTTGGAACCAACGGATTTGAAGGGGAGATTGTGCCATTGCAAGCACTGTCATCTCTGTCTGTCCTTGTTTTGCAAGAAAATAAGCTTCATGGTGGCCTCCCTTCCTGGCTAGGAAACCTCTCCTCGCTGGTATACCTAAGCTTGGGAGGAAATAGCTTCACTGGGTATATTCCTGAATCATTAGGAAACCTTCAGATGTTATCTGGTCTTGTTCTCGCGGAAAACAGTCTTACCGGCACCATTCCTTCCTCCCTCGGAAACCTTCGCGCTCTTTCCGACTTATATCTCGACAAAAATCAGCTCACCGGACAAGTTCCTTCTTCCATTTTCAACATGTCCTCTCTAAGAATATTTAATCTACAGTTCAACCAGCTAACTGGATCGTTGCCGACTGGGAAAAAGGTCAGCTTTCCAGTACTCGACATATTTAATGTAGGGGAAAATAGGTTTCAGGGTGTTATTCCACCTTGGCTGTGCAACTGTTCCATGCTTACCAAAATTGCAGTAGAAGTGAATATGATCTCTGGAACGGTCCCGCCTTGTCTTGGAGATAACCTGAAAAGCTTGTCGATCCTGACCCTTGGACAAAACCAACTACTGGCAAATGAAGATGATGGCTGGGACTTCTTGTCCAGTTTAACCAATAGCAGCCGTCTGAAGATTTTGGATTTCAGCAGCAACAGATTTCATGGCAAGCTACCAAATTCAGTAGCCAATCTTTCTACAGAACTGCAAGCTTTCAACATAGCCAACAACATGATAAGTGGCAACATTCCTGATCGAATTGGGAACCTTGTTAATTTATCATACCTTTTGATGAACATCAACTCTCTTGAGGGTACTATTCCTTCCTCTCTTGGTAGACTCCAGAGGCTGAGCTACTTAGATCTTGGTATGAACAATCTCTCAGGGCAAATTCCACCAACCCTCGGCAATCTCACACTGCTGAATAAACTCTATCTTGGAACAAATTCACTTAGTGGACCTGTTCCATCCAGTCTTAGCAACTGTCCTTTAGAACTATTGGCTGTTCAGCACAACAAGCTCAGAGGTCCGATTCCAGAGGAAGTCTTTCTCATATCCACCTTGTCTAACTTCATGTACTTCCAAAGCAACTTGTTTAGTGGGTCACTTCCATTGGAGATCGGTAGCTTGAAACATATTGCAGACATCGATTTATCTGATAATCAAATTTCTGGTGAGATCCCTGCCTCCATTGGTGATTGCCAAAGCCTACAATTTTTAAAGATGCAAAGGAACTTCCTTCAAGGGAGAATCCCGGCATCAGTGGGACGGCTGAAAGGCCTTGAAGTACTTGATCTCTCACATAACAACTTGTCAGGAGAAATTCCTGAGTTTCTTGGGAGTATGAAAGGCCTTGGTAGTCTGAACCTGTCATTCAACTCCTTTGAAGGTGAAGTCCCAAAAGAAGGAGTATTTCTTGATGTAAACGCAACCGCGGTTGAGGGAAATCAAGGACTGTGTGGTGGTAACCCTGGAATAAAGTTGCCACCATGTTCCACCCACACCAACAAGAAACAGTCTTCGAAGCTTATCATGATAATCTCCATAAGCAGTGCAGTCCTATTGATCATCGTCCTTTTAGCATTGTTTGCATTCTGGTACAGAAGGACCAAGTCACAACAAGCTAACTCAGACTTGTCACTCATCAACGACTTGCACATCAGAGTATCTTATGCTGAATTAGTCAATGCGACAAATGGTTTTGCTTCTGAGAACCTCATCGGAGTAGGAAGCTTCGGTTCGGTGTACAAGGGAAGAATGATGATCCACGACCAACAGGTCACTGTTGCTGTCAAAGTGCTTAATCTCCAACAACGTGGGGCATCTCAGAGTTTTGTTGCAGAATGTGAGACACTGAGATGTGTTCGACGTCGGAACCTTCTGAAGATCTTGACGGTCTGCTCAAGCATGGATTTCCGGAGCCAAGATTTCAAGGCTCTTGTGTATGAATTTCTACCAAATGGAAATTTAGACCAATGGATACAGAAGCCTTATGAAGAAAATGATGGAGACCGGGTGCTAAATCTCATCGGAAGGCTCAGCATCACCATTGATGTAGGTTCTGCACTTGATTATCTTCACCAACACAGGCCATTGCCAGTAATTCACTGTGATCTCAAGCCAAGCAATATCCTCCTTGATAGTAACATGGTTGCTCATGTTGGTGATTTTGGGCTTGCAAGAGCCCTGCGTCAGGAGGGTAGTGATTTCTTAGAGAAATCAAGTGGCTGGGCTACAATGAGAGGAACAGTTGGCTATGCTGCTCCAGGTATGCTTCCAGTTCCAGGGTTCTACCCACACCTGATCTATTGTATTATCCCTGAAATGTCAAAAGTACACCATCATATAAATATGTAATCATAGATTTCTTCAACTTAGATAATACAAATGCTTAAACCTATCCCGTATTTTAATTCTTATGTTTCGATGATTACAGAGTATGGTTTAGGCAATGAAGTTTCGATCCTGGGTGATGTCTATAGCTATGGGGTGCTGTTGCTGGAGATGTTTACTGGGAAAAAGACCAACAGACGGCAAGTTTGGAGAAGCTCTAGGTCTTCACAAATATGTTCAGATGGCACTTCCAGACAGAGTGATCAATATTGTGGATCACCAGTTATTAACAAAAGACAAAGATGGAGAAAGAAACACCTCAAACCCTGACTTAAAAGGAGAAATAACAATTGCTTGCATCACTTCAATTCTGCATATTGGACTATCATGTTCAAAGGAAATTCCTACAGACCGCATGCAAATTGGAGATGCTTTAAAAGGGTTGCTGACAATAAGAGACAAGTTTCAAATGTGTCTTTCAAGTTAACAATTGTAAAGTAATTGAAGGATTATATGTCTCGTGTATATTTGATCTTGATGGTACTATTGAGTTGAGGGCTTGAGGCATAGTAGAGCCTCCAGGCTCCAGCTGCCCAATATGGCCACTATAGTGGTGTTTAGCAGCGCCCTGGTATAAATGACATTTCAAGTTTACATATGATCTTATTTGTTCGTAAAATATTCTTACCATTTCAGATGCACAAAAAGATGTAGCCCTAATGCAAAATAGGTCATTTTACTTCAGAATTGTTTGATTTGGTTTTCTAGGTGATTTTCTAGATGTTGTAATTGTTCACAAAATATCTTTCCTACAATCACTTGTCCGAGCTATTGCAAATAAATCACATTACGTGCTAGTTTATGCCCCCCCCCCCCGCCCCCGCGTCGTCCTCTCGGGCGACACGGGAGGTGACTAGGGTTTCCCCCCGCGCCGCCACCAGAGGAGGCTGCTGGGCAAGCCCGCACGGTCTCCGGTGAAGGTGGCGGCGGGGATCTCGTCGCTCCGTCCCTCGGCAGCCCTGGTCGGAGAGGCGGCGCCGTCCCCGCGGCTGACGGCGTTCGCGGCGATGGTTCTGGCCGGTGCCTTTGGCCACGAGGGTGGTGAGGTGCCAGCGGGTGGCAAGCGCGGAGCCAAGCGACCTTCCTCATTGCCGGATAGGAAGGGTTGAGTTCTTCCCCGTGGCACTCTCCTCCCTGCAAGTTCCGGTTGCGGCTCGGTTGCGGAGCAAACGGAGGTTGGTGGTGTAGGATTGGGACCGGAAGAAACTTTGGTCGGCGGGCTCGGCCCGGCAGCGGCGACGTCTTCTGGTGTCGTTCTCCTCCTTGGAGGCGCAGCCGAGGTCCCTCCTATCCACCCCGACCCCCCTCCCGGATGAAAGTCCAAAATCCGCCTTGGATTGGGCGGCGCCGGCGCCATGCGCGTCGTACCCTCCATGGAAGCGCCGTCCTGGGAGGCTCGGATTTTCGGGAGAGGGTGCTTGTGGGCGGTGGCTCCGGGCAAGGGCTCGAGCGACGGCAGTAGTGTGATGTTGGCAGGTGGAGCGGTGTGGCATCTACCGCGTCGATGATGATGGGTCTTGGCGGCATGGGGCAGCTAAGTCTCGGCGACGGATGCGTCTGGATGGACGAGCGCGGGGTGGTGGCGCTGTTTGGCGCCGTGGCAGGGTCGACGGACGGCCGGACTGACAAGGATAATGCTGATCTTTTTCCTGGAGAAGGATCAGCGGTTCGATGGTGGCGGCGGCGGCTTCTAAAGTGCGTACATGTGGTGTACGCTTTGGGTCTGCTGCACCGGGTGTATGCTCCTGGTACGTTATGCAGACGGATCGGCGGTGATCCCGGTTCTAGATGATGGGGAGTGATGGCATTCCCCATTATTGAGTTTATAAGTGTAGTTGGTGGCTTCGGGTTGTTTGATGTATGTTTTTGTCAGAACTTTGGTGAATAATTTAATAAAGATGGATGTGTGCATCTACTAATGCAGAAGCCGGGGGTTTCAACCTCCTTTTTGAAAAGGGGTGATTTTCTATTCCTACAAGGTATCTGAGCATGTCGTGCCAAGTTGCCAACTGCCTGTACACCACCGTTATCCAGACTAATAAAATATAACTCATTTTACTTTACAAATTTTTATTTGATTTTGAATTTACTAAAATACAACTGAGCATATTGTGCCCCTTTATCGCGGCTATCCACTACAAAAAATATACTTAGCTGCTACAGATGTAGCATGTTTTTTGCATGTAAGATATGGAGACATGGAATAATTGTGTGATATTATACATGTATTTTTTGTTTTTTACCCATTTGCCAACAGGAAGGAAAATGAACTTTCAGGTTTCTTAGTATTTCGATGTTTGCCGTTCATAAAAGAAAAGAAAAAAGGCAAATGAACCACATCCCAATTGATTATTAAGCGACTCTGGAACAAGAATGACACGCACCTACTTCTCTCTTTTACTTAACTAGCAGCATTTTGGGCTAGAGTGGCGCTATATATCATTAAGATCTACATGAACTTGCATAAGTTTCAAACCCTTTCACTGCACAATAGAGTTGCAGCTAAGCTCTAAGTTATCTGGCTAATCACAAACAATATCATATGACATTGCTGATAGTCCAAGAGATGATGTATATTCTTGAAGACTTACCTCCATACTGAGAGTCTGATGCAGAGTTTATCCAACACCATACATATTTTGGAAGGATGAGGTACTGAATAGAGTAAAGTAGCTGCCCTCCCTCTGCCACATGATTTATTAAACACAGCATGCACCCACTTACTAAACAAGAATATATCCGAATTTTGTTCAAGTGACAAGGCAAGTGGTTTATTCCTTTGAAAGAAACATAGCCGAGTGGTTATTCTTTTCCTTAAAAGCTATCTGATTGACTAGGTTACATCAAAGATGTCAGCAGTCAGCATCAATGGACCAAACAATGGAAGTCATCGCCAAAGAATCATGATTAGCTAACCGTTTAGTCAAGACTGTCATTATACTTGATGAATGATTAGTTGGAAATATTTTCTTTCAAACTACTCATTTGGGGGTGGAAGCAAACTCAAGGATATACTGAGAACTTGGCAGGCCATTATTTTTTTATTTGTTCAGTATTTTAGTGCCGTTTGTTGACACTTTTGCTTACCTATTCAACAGTGACCTCTGGTCAAACATAAGGGCGGTGGTATTCAAATGCGGTTTCCAAACTATTGAAGCCGACTAAGAAAAAATCATACATGAGCATGCATGATGCGTCCAAAAGTAGTATTCAATTAATACTACCATCCATGCTTCAATGGTTTGGCCAAACCACTGAAACCATGATGAACACCCCTACTGCCCTACATAAGCGCTTACTGCTTACCACTGTCCAACCCATCATTGATTACTACTCTACACCCAGGAGAGACATCGCCTCTCGTCTCTCATCTCAAATCTGCTGTCCCTTCTCCTCTTGCCTTCTGCAACACTCCGGCCTTCCGTCTGAAACTTCAGTTTTCAGCCAAATAAATGCATTTGTAGCCTTTGAAATGAACACAATTCAACAGCATGCCAGCAGTGAAACCATTGAAGGAACAAAAAAACAGCATGCCAGCAGGAAACCCATCAATCGTTCTTGCTAACCTTCCTATCTATTGCATTCTTTTATCAGTACAACGCAAGCTGATGATCAAAGAAGTGGTACAACTATTTAACTGACTAACTTGCACTCCAGTCATTCATGTTACTCATAAGGAGTGACCCGTCTCAGCTCTCAGGTCAGATGGCTCAGTGTGCAATGACTGAGGTACACGAAATGTGGAGAAAATTCTAGCCTTTGTTAGTAAATCTAGATGTCACTACCAGATCAAGTTGAAGAAGATTAGATCAACAACCACTATTATTAACTGAAGATGGCAAACGAAGGAATGTTAGGTTCTAACAACACTCGAGATATGAGAATCGTAAGTATCAGTTTGATTTTCCGTGCTAGAATATCATGTTCGAAAAAAAGTGCTTCCTACTAAAACATATGAATATTTGTTTCAAAGGAAGAATGGCAGGTTCTAACAACACTAGAGATATGAGAATAGCTGTTGCATGTGTTGTGATATCCAAGTTGTATTTGGAAATGAAGAGCATCCTGCTAGAACATGCAAATTTACTGGTAGTATATCTGTAACGATAACTTTTTTAGCAAGGTAGCTGAATGTTCCAGTTAGATGTAGAGACAGCACATGACAAATCAAAGTATTATCCAGGCAAACAATGAACGAATGGAATACCATCCTTCCAATAAGCTGTTGCACTTACCACATCACACCAGTCTCTATAAATTGCAACTGATAGAGAGGGCAGTGAGATCAAGTTCCATGGAAAATTGACCTAGGTGACACCTTCTTTGATGGGGGCTCTTACTGCAGCCAGTTAAGCTTTATCAGCATGTCTTCGGTTTGTAAACAATCTTCATGATATTCGCATATATAGCTGCATAAAACTGAGGGTGCGCGGGTTTTGAATCGATGTAAGAATCATTGTGAAACTAATCATTCATCAAGTATATAGCGTAAACTGCCTGATTGCACATATGATTTAAATTCGCCACATAACAAAAAGAAACAGGTTCAGTGGATAGTGATATAGTGCCATAATTCATTAACCCTTCCCCGTTTTGTTTATAACAACAATATTATTTTTATTTTATGGTACCTAAACATTAATCATGAAATGGTGTAGTATTTCTGAGCAAAAAAAAGGCAATCTGGAACTGATATCAGACATCCATCACTCGGCACAATGCATTGCAAGCCCCTGCCTCAACGATTTCGGGTCCTAAATTTGCACGTTATTCTTTCTAGATCGTGCTTGAACCGCCGAACCCACACAGAAAATAATAATGCAATCGCATCATTTATAAGAAAGAACAAAATAGCTCTTCTCTCCTTCGGTTTCAGGTCATACATACCATTAGATGCAGGCGGAGGAGGTGAGAGAAACTGATGCAGGAGTAAAGGTCACCAGTTAGACCCTTATCTGGCGAGATGGTGCGGAGTGGAGCATGGGGGCGTGTGGGGGGACGGCGGCGGCCGACCGGATTCCGGCGGTGGAACGGTGACTCTGAGCGAGGGAAGCTAAACATGGGCCTCACTAGTTCTGTCTTATGTGGGCTTCGTTTTATATTGGTTGTACCTTCTTCCCGGGCCACAGTGTATGCAGCTGTACCAGTGGTCTTTCTTTCGTGTCTCTACTTCTATAAAAGACTTAGTTGCTGATGAGTCATCCGTCATTTCTGACTATTAGATCTGCATCTGACGACTAAGAGATAAGTTATGGCCTTTTTACAACAATAGCCTATTTTCTGCTCCAATTTGCAGAAAACCCTTTGATATCTTGAAACCAACCACATCCCTCCCTCACCTCATCAAAACAGCCCGAGGAATATATTTTGAGTGAAATATAATATATATATTTTAAAATATGTATATCAAAACTAGAGTATTTTCTTTCAAGTTTGTGAACAAATATTATTCTACTTTAGATCCACTGCGGGCACATTGCTAGTCTCAAAAAAAACAGTGGTCTTTCTTCGATCTCCTGATCTCAAGTATATATCCCAATAATATCATTCCCTCAAAAAAATTTAATATTGTTATCAATTGGTAAAGTGGAGCGTTCCAAAAAAAAAGAGCACGTTTAGCTTTAAAAAGAAGTTGTACTAACGGATGCATCGATCCTGTTGCCCATTAGTGTAAAAATCAATTAAGAGCCAATTCTTTTGAGGGCTTAAAAAATAGAACGTCGATAACTGCCACACGTGTGGTAGGAAAGAAGACGCACCATACGACTCTAATGCAAATAGATTGCCACGTCATCGCATGCATGCATGCGAATTTTTTTTTGGATTTTCAGTTTTTAAAATATTTTATCTCTTAAATGAAAAATCCGATTGAAGATCCGTTTTCACCATTAAATCCCTCGCGACGAGATCTTCAAAACTAGATCTCATATCGATATATTTCAGCGATTTTTTTTAGTTAAAAGTTGCCATGTCTATTGCACATGAATTGCCATGATATTTACACTGAAGTTGTCATGATATGTTTCAACTATTTTCTTTTACATTTAAAACTAAATTTTAACATATTATAAAACAGAGAATCAAGAAACTAGACTTGCCATGCATCATAAACTAAAAATTGCCATGATACATGCACTTAAAATTGTCATGGTTCAATAAAAAAATATTTTCATGGTCAAAATACTGGAATTGCCATCATCAAAAAACAAAATTTGCCATGATCTACAAACTAAAATTGCCACATGGCAACTTTAGTTTAAGCACTATGGCAACTATAGTGAAAACATCATGGCAACTTCTAGGCAAAAAAATCGTCGAAACATATCAACATAGGGTCTAGTTTTGAAGATCTCGTCGAGACGGATTTAATGGTGAAAACGGATTTTTAGTTCGCTTTTTTAGTTAGAAGATAAAACATTTTTAAGACAAAAACCAAAAAGATTTCTGCTGATGTCACCTATTCATACGTGGCAAAATGAGTGATGATGAAGGCGTGTGGGCGACCTGCAAACACCCACACGTGTGGGCATTAGTTTTTCCAAAAAAATAAGCTACCTCTCCTCAATTTAAAAAATAAGTCGCTCCTAATTGAGATTTCTATATTAGTTATTCCATAACTAGTTCAGAAGCTCCAATAAATGAGGGAGACGGCTTATGGAAAAAACTGAAGAGGAGAAGGCTTATTTTTTAAGCTGTCAAAAGAACTGGCCCTAAGATTCAGTAATGATGATCACTCATAATAAGATGGGCATGTTCCTTGGTGCATTGGCTGTGTGATTACTGGAAAATATGATCCTAGAACTTTGAAAGATGTTGCATAGTCTAGAGGCCCTTGCTTCAGGAGCTGACTTAACCATCATGAGAATTTTTATGGCAATTGGCTGTTTGAGGGTAGTTAACATGATCAGAGAGAATATTAAATCCTCTTATGTTGTGGTGACAAAGAAAATTAAAGCAAGGTTGAAGGTTTTCAATAAGGTCGTGGTCGCCAGGAGAGGAAGGGATTAAATAGGAAACTCATAGACTAGCTAAACATATTTATTTTTGTTGGACGTCATGTCTGGTTTTATTGGTTTGATAAAGGGTGTCAACATTCTAAAAGCATCTCTAGCAGACCCTTTATATCCCATCGAACTGTAAAATAACCGTCAATTTTTTATTTTGGACGGGAAAGGTAGCCCGAATAGACACCTTATACATCTTCGGCCTTTAAAAAATTAAGGGTGCGGTAAAAAGCTCCTCTCGATCTGCAAAAATATAGTTTCCGCGTCCGCTTCTACGTTGCCCTGTACCGGGAGAAAGCAGTTGGCGGGAGCCCAACTGCCACGGAAACATCCCCATGACCTGTCCGCGCCGCCCCGCCCGTCCTCGGACCCGGCCGCCGCCCGGCTGCGTCTCTCCCATTGCAGTTCAAGCCGCCACCCGCCCCGGTCCGTCTCGGCTGCCTCGTCTCAAGGGTTCAGAGCCCGTGGCTCGCCCGCGTCTCCTCGGCCGAAGCTGGCGGCGTCCCCATGCTGCTCGCCGCACCGGCCTCGAGGGAGATTCCTGAGTCGCCGTTGCTTGGGGTCGTGTCGGCATCGAGGTGGAGATGAGGAGGGCGTGAGGAAGGGGTGGCCAAGAAAAAAAGTGGGCCGATTGTGGGCCCTGCTTTATAAAGTTGGTATATTTAGAGAATATTCTTTTTTACGGGTTGATTATACGGGATATGTTCGGCCGCAGCTAAAATCGGCCCTTACAACATGTTTTTCTCGGTCCTTATAACGACTTTAAGGGTCCGCGCGATGAGGGGTATGTTAGAGATGCTCTAAAAATGACTAGAAAAACAGGAGTAGCTTAATGGAGAAGCATCAAGACAATTTTCAGTTCTTCTCGTCTGGGGATCTAAAAGTTGTGGCATAAGCTAAAAAGAGAAAGTTGGTTCTGTGAAGAAAATTGGAGTGGTTGCTTAGGAAGCCACTCCAGTATGGATGACAAGGTGTCGTGGAAGCCGCTCCTACACGAACCATCATGGTTGATCGAAAGCTTAAGCACGTTTTTCACTGTCATAAGGTTCCATGACACATGATGACATCCTCATGACGCAAAGTTGTGTTGACTTGCTCCCGAGAGAAGAAAATGGTCTTTGTCGTCATGTCGCCCCCTAACTGTAGTCATCACCCTGTTTGCTAGAGAAGAGAGAAAAACAATGAGAGAAGATACCTTCGAGTAGGGATGATGTGGTCCAACTTCGAACGGATGCCCCTTGACAAATAGCCATATGAATGCCCAACGTACTTTCTATCTGGCCCAATCGTACTTTTAGTGTATGCAACCCTGGTGTTATGTGCAACAGATACCAATAATACCTAGTCCAAATCACAAATTTGGTGCATATCAGTTTGGTGTTACTTGCAACAAACAACAATATCTTTCCTATTTATAAATGTTGGAGTTGGTGGTGAGTTCACTTGTGGGCCAACAACCTTCACAATAAACAAATACACTCCTCTTCCTCTTCACATATGGAAGTATAGCAAACTTCCAAGAGACATAAAAAACAAATACACTACTACTTTAACAGAAAACCAACACTCATGTAGAAGGCACAAAAAAATTGCAAAAATTACGACTCCAACTTAAAATCACGATTTTACTTTTAGTATCTCTTCCCAACAAAATTTTCAAGTTTTATATCATGCCATAGGAGAGTGAACAAATTGCAATGCCTATTCTCCCATGTTTTCAAATCCAAAATGTTGTCTCACTATAAATCTTTTAAAGGACCTACCACGGTTACATCAAATTCTTCGACCCCTACCTCATCCCTCTTAATATATTTTTGCTCTTCTTATTATCATGAATCGTGCAAGGTACTAAAATCTTTTGATCATCACCTAAGTTGGTGCCCTAACGTCTCTCTTTTTAATAGCTCCGTAGCAACGCACGGGCACTGTGCTAGTATGGTCTAAAATGCAACAAATGTCACTTTATCATATTAAAGTCATAATTCAGTCAATTTCAAAACTGATAAAGATTGATTGTTTCATGAATTTTCTTCTCCATTGTCTTGTTCAGCATTAGTAGCACACCTACATATATCAGAACAACTAGTATACCACAAGGCATTGAAAGCTTTTCAGACAAAGATGGCTAAGTACAATTTTCTTAGTATTGAATATGTGTACATGTGCCCTTTATGAAACGGGAAAGTTTAAAATCACGCGCTATTCACAAAATAAAAGAAAAGGTGGGCAGTTCAGGTGAAATTTTCGTAAAATTCGTTCAAATTCCTTGTTTTTTCTTGGACCTTATAAGTGCCGCACGTGTGGCACGAACACATGGCAACTCCGAATGTTTTTTATGGCAAGTTTAGTGACACGAGGATGGCAACTTTAGTTGTGAAGCACGACAACTTTTTTTCCGGATGGCAAGTTTTAGTTTTTTTGGTTTGTTTTTTCTTTTCGGATGACAACTTCAGTTGTGAAAAACGTCGAGGCGGAGGTTTTTCTTTAGAAAGAACTGGTTAACGTTGTGTTTGGATGTCTGTATTAGGGTCTCGAATTGGATTTGGTATTCCCAATCCACCAAATCGTGTGTTTGGCATGCGCATGGAAACAACGGTCTGAAATCAACCCAATACAGCGACAAAATCGATCCCACTAGCTGAGGCCTCACACGATACGGAGCCCAACACCTCCGATTTGGCCTGAATTGAACGACCCCACAAAAGAAAACGATTCGAGCCTAATCTTTTTCTCCCCACGCTCGACCGAAGCTGCCACTCCCCCACTATCGGTGTCAAAACCGGCGGATCTCATGTAGGGGGTCCCGAACTGTGCGTCTAAGGTCGATGGTAATAGGAGACGGCGGACACGATGTTTACCCAGGTTCGGGCCCTCTTGATGGAGGTAATACCCTACTTCCTGCTTGATTGATCTTGATGAATATGAGGATTACAAGAGTTGATCTACCACGAGATCGTAATGGCTAAACCCTAGATGTCTAGCTTGTATGATTGTGATTATGACTGCCTCTACGGACTAAACCCTCCAGTTTATATAGACACCGGAGGGGCTTAGGGTTGTACCGAGTCAGTTTACAAAGGAAGGAATCTACATATCCGAACGCCAAGCTTGCCATCCACGCAAAGGAGAGTCACATCCGGACACGGGAAGAAATCTTCTGTCTTGTATCTTCTTAGCCCATTAGTCCGGCCCATGTTACATAGTCCGGACGCCCGAGGACCCCTTAATCCAGGACTCCCTCAGTAGCCCCTGAACCAGGCTTCAATGACGATGTGTCCGGTGCGCAGATTGTCTTCAGCATTGCAAGGCGGGTTCCTCCTCCGAATACTCCAAAGCAACCTTCGAACATAGAAAACGTGTCCGGCTCTGCAAAACAAGTACCACACACACACGCAGAGAGTACAATATTTCACGAGTCCAATCCACTGACAACTTTTGCAGCGTGACATCACGTTGCTGCCCGGTTATTATTTCGAACCGTTTTTTAGCCTCCCGCTCCATGTTTCAAGATGCGGTTTTATTGCCACGTCTTGTCGAAGCAGAGATCGTGTCCCCTTATTGAGGGATTCTCATCGATACGGGCGTGGGTAATCGAACCACGCCGTCTGCACGGCCCTCGGGGACTAGGCGAGTTTTAAGGCGAGTGGGGAGGCGCTTGATATTCGCACCCTTTGTAAAGGGATAAGGATTTCACCTTTTCACCCACGCCTTCTTTCTCTCTGCCCATCCATTCTCGAGCTCCAGCGCCCAAGCTTCCATCCTTTCCACCTCAAAAAAGCACTCCAGCCATGTCCGGATCTGGAGCGCAGGGCAAGTGGATGATTTCCTCCGTTAAGGAGAAGGACATCACCAAGCTCCGGGAGGCTGGGTACTTAGCCCAGGAAATCGCCCACCGGCTTCCAGCAAAGGGGCAGATCATCCCCAGCCCGAAGCCCCATGAGAGGGTGGTATTCTGTTGGAAACATGCCCTAGAGGCAATAATAAAATGGTTATTATTATATTTCCTTGTTCATGATAATTGTCTATTGTTCATGCTATAATTGTGTTATCCGGAAATCGTAATACATGTGTAAATACATAGACCACAACATGTCCCTAGTGAGCCTCTAGTTGACTAGCTCGTTGATCAACAGATAGTCATGGTTTCCTGACTATGGACATTGGATGTCACTGATAACGGGATCACATCATTAGGAGAATGATGTGATGGACAAGACCCAATCCTAAGCATAGCACAAAGATCGTGTAGTTCGTTTGCTAGAGCTTTTCCAATGTCAAGTATCATTTCCTTAGACCATGAGATCGTGTAACTCCCGGATGCCGTAGGAGTGCTTTGGGTGTACCAAACGTCACAACGTAACTGGGTGACTATAAAGGTACACTACAGGTATCTCTGAAAGTGTCTGTTGGGTTGACACGGATCGAGACTGGGATTTGTCACTCCGTATGACGGAGAGGTATCTCTGGGCCCACTCGGTAATGCATCATCATAATGAGCTCAAAGTGACCAAGTGGTTGGTCACGGGATCATGCATTACGGTACGAGTAAAGTGACTTGCCGGTAACGAGATTGAACAAGGTATTGGGATACCGACGATCGAATCTCGGGCAAGTAACGTACCGATTGACAAAGGGAATTGTATACGGGATTGATTGAATCCTCGACATCGTGGTTCATCCGATGAGATCATCGTGGAACATGTGGGAGCCAACATGGGTATCCAGATCCCGCTGTTGGTTATTGACCGGAGAGTCGTCTCGGTCATGTCTGCGTGTCTCCCGAACCCGTAGGGTCTACACACTTAAGGTTCGGTGACGCTAGGGTTGTAGAGATATTAGTATGCGGTAACCCGAAAGTTGTTCGGAGTCCCGGATGAGATCCCGGACGTCACGAGGAGTTCCGGAATGGTCCGGAGGTGAAGAATTATATATAGGAAGTCCAGTTTCGGCCACCGGGAAAGTTTCGGGGGTTACCGGTATTGTACCGGGACCACCGGAAGGGTCCCGGGGGTCCACCGGGTGGGGCCACCTATCCCGGAGGGCCCCATGGGCTGAAGTGGGAGGGGAACCAGCCCCTGGTGGGCTGGTGCGCCCCCCCTTGGGCCTCCCCCTGCGCCTAGGGTTGGAAACCCTAGGGGTGGGGGCGCCCCCCACTTGGCTTGGGGGGGAAGCCACCCCTTGGCCGCCGCCCCCCTGGAGATCAGATCTCCCAGGGCCGGCGCCCCCCAGGAGGCCTATATATAGGAGGGGGGAGGGAGGGCAGCCGCACCACAGCCCCTGGCGCCTCCCTCTCCCTCCCGTAACACCTCTCTCTCTCGCTGAGCTTGGCGAAGCCCTACCGAGATCCCCGCTACTTCCACCACCACGCCGTCGTGCTGCTGGATCTCCATCAACCTCTCCTTCCCCCTTGCTGGATCAAGAAGGAGGAGACGTCGCTGCTCCGTACGTGTGTTGAACGCGGAGGTGCCGTCCGTTCGGCGCTCGGTCATCGGTGATTTGGATCACGACGAGTACGACTCCATCAACCCCGTTCACTTGAACGCTTCCGCTCGCGATCTACAAGGGTATGTAGATGCACTCATCTCTAGTTGCTAGATGACTCCATAGATTGATCTTGGTGATGCGTAGAAAATTTTAAATTTCTGCTACGATCCCCTACAGTGGCATCATGAGCCAGGCCTACGCGTAGTTTCTATGCACGAGTAGAACACAAACTTGTTGTGGGCGTAGATGTTGTCAATTTTCTTGCCACTACTAGTCTTATCTTGTTTCGGCGGCATTGTGGGATGAAGCGGCCCGGACCGACCTTACACGTACGCTTACGTGAGACAGGTTCCACCGACTGACATGCACTAGTTGCATAAGGTGGCTAGCGGGTGTCTGTCTCTCCCACTTTAGTCGGAACGGATTCGATGAAAAGGGTCCTTATGAAGGGTAAATAGAAATTGGCATATCACGTTGTGGTTTTACGTAGGTAAGAAACGTTCTTGCTAGAAACCTATAGAAGCCACGTAAAAACATGCAACAACAATTAGAGGACGTCTAACTTGTTTTTGCAGCATATGCCTTGTGATGTGATATGGCCAAAAGGATGTGATGAATGAGATATATGTGATGTATGAGATTGATCATGTTCTTGTAATAGGAATCACGACTTGCATGTCGATGAGTATGACAACCGGCAGGAGCCATAGGAGTTGTCTTTATTTTTTGTATGACCTGCGTGTCATTGAATAACGCCATGTAAATTACTTTACTTTATTGCTAAACACGTTAGCCATAGAAGTAGAAGTAATCGTTGGCGTGACAACTTCATGAAGACACGATGATGGAGATCATGATGATGGAGATCATGGTGTCATGCCGGTGACGAAGATGATCATGGCGCCCCGAAGATGGAGATCAAAAGGAGCAAAATGATATTGGCCATATCATGTCACTATTTGATTGCATGTGATGTTTATCATGTTTTACATCTTATTTGCTTAGAACGACGGTAGCTTAAATAAGATGATCCCTCGCAATAATTTCAAGAAAGTGTTCCCCCTAACTGTGCACCGTTGCGAAGGTTCGTTGTTTCGAAGCACCACGTGATGATCGGGTGTGATAGATTCTAACGTTCGAATACAACGGGTGTAAGCCAGATTTACACACGCAATACACTTAGGTTGACTTGACGAGCCTAGCATGTACAGACATGGCCTCGGAACACGGAAGACCGAAAGGTCGAGCATGAGTCGTATAGAAGATACGATCAACATGAAGATGTTCACCGATGTTGACTAGTCCGTCTCACGTGATGATCGGACACGGCCTAGTTGACTCGGATCATGTTTCACTTAGATGACTAGAGGGATGTCTATCTGAGTGGGAGTTCATTGAATAATTTGATTAGATGAACTTAATTATCATGAACTTAGTCTAAAATCTTTACAATATGTCTTGTAGATCAAATGGCCCACGTTGCCCTCAACTTCAACGCGTTCCTAGAGAAAACCAAGCTGAAAGATGATGGCAGCAACTATACGGACTGGGTCCGGAACCTGAGGATCATCCTCATAGCTGCCAAGAAAGATTATGTCCTAGAAGCACCGCTAGGTGAAGCACCCATCCCAGAGAACCAAGACGTTATGAACGCTTGGCAGTCACGTGCTGATGATTACTCCCTCGTTCAGTGCGGCATGCTTTACAGCTTAGAACCGGGGCTCCAAAAGCGTTTTGAGCAACACGGAGCATATGAGATGTTCGAAGAGCTGAAAATGGTTTTCCAAGCTCATGCCCGGGTCGAGAGATATGAAGTCTCCGACAAGTTCTTCAGTTGTAAGATGGAGGAAAACAGTTCTGTCAGTGAGCACATACTCAAAATGTCTGGGTTGCACAACCGCTTGACTCAGCTGGGAGTTAATCTCCCGGATGACGCGGTCATTGACAGAATCCTTCAGTCGCTTCCACCAAGCTACAAGAGCTTTGTGATGAACTTCAATATGCAGGGGATGGAAAAGACCATTCCTGAGGTATATTCAATGCTGAAATCAGCGGAGGTGGAGATCAGAAAGGAACATCAAGTGTTGATGGTGAATAAAACCACTAAGTTCAAGAAAGGCAAGGGTAAGAAGAACTTCAAGAAGGACGGCAAGGGAGTTGCCGCGCCCGGTAAGCCAGTTGCCGGGAAGAAGCCAAAGAATGGACCCAAGCCTGAGACTGAGTGCTTTTATTGCAAGGGAAGTGGTCACTGGAAGCGGAACTGCCCCAAATACTTAGCGGACAAGAAGGCCGGCAACACCAAAGGTATATGTGATATACATGTAATTGATGTGTACCTTACCAGTACTCGTAGTAGCTCCTGGGTATTTGATACCGGTGCGGTTGCTCATATTTGTAACTCAAAACAGGAGCTGCGGAATAAGCGGAGACTGGCGAAGGACGAGGTGACGATGCGCGTCGGGAATGGTTCCAAGGTCGATGTGATCGCCGTCGGCACGCTACCTCTACATTTACCTACGGGATTAGTTTTAAACCTCAATAATTGTTATTTAGTGCCAGCTTTGAGCATGAACATTGTATCAGGATCTCGTTTAATTCGAGATGGCTACTCATTTAAATCCGAGAATAATGGTTGTTCTATTTATATGAGAGATATGTTTTATGGTCATGCCCCGCTGGTCAATGGTTTATTCTTAATGAATCTCGAACGTGATGTTACACATATTCATAGTGTGAATACCAAAAGATGTAAAGTTGATAACGATAGTCCCACATACTTGTGGCACTGCCGCCTTGGTCACATTGGTGTCAAACGCATGAAGAAGCTCCATGCAGATGGACTTTTGGAGTCTCTTGATTACGAATCATTTGACACGTGCGAACCATGCCTCATGGGTAAGATGACCAAGACTCCGTTCTCCGGAACAATGGAGCGAGCAACCAACTTATTGGAAATCATACATACTGATGTGTGCGGTCCAATGAGTGTTGAGGCTCGCGGTGGCTATCGTTATGTTCTCACTCTCACTGATGACTTGAGTAGATATGGGTATGTCTACCTAATGAAACACAAGTCTGAAACCTTTGAAAAGTTCAAGGAATTTCAGAGTGAGGTTGAGAATCAACGTGACAGGAAAATAAAGTTCTTACGATCAGATCGTGGAGGAGAATATTTGAGTCACGAATTTGGCACACACTTAAGGACATGTGGAATAGTTTCACAACTCACGCCGCCTGGAACACCTCAGCGAAATGGTGTGTCCGAACGTCGTAATCGCACTCTATTGGATATGGTGCGATCTATGATGTCTCTTACCGATCTACCGCTCTCATTTTGGGGCTATGCTTTAGAGACTGCCGCATTCACTTTAAATAGGGCTCCGTCGAAATCCGTTGAGACGACACCGTATGAATTATGGTTTGGGAAGAAACCTAAGCTGTCGTTTCTAAAAGTTTGGGGATGCGATGCTTATGTCAAGAAACTTCAACCTGAAAAGCTCGAACCCAAGTCGGAAAAATGCGTCTTCATAGGATACCCTAAGGAAACCATTGGGTATACCTTCTACCTCAGATCCGAAGGCAAAATCTTTGTTGCCAAGAACGGGTCCTTTCTGGAGAAAGAGTTTCTCTCGAAAGAAGTGAGTGGGAGGAAAGTGGAACTTGATGAGGTGATAGTCACCCCTTCCGAACCGGAAAGTAGCGCAGCGCGGGAAGATGTTCCTGTGGTGCCTGCACCAACTGGGGAGGAAGTTAATGATGATGATCATGAAGCTTCAGATCAAGTTACTGCTGAACTTCGTAGGTCCACAAGGACACGTTCCGCACCAGAGTGGTACGGCAACCCTGTCATGGAAATCATGTTGTTAGACAACGGTGAACCTTCGAACTATGAAGAAGCGATGGCGGGCCCGGATTCCAACAAATGGCTTGAAGCCATGCAATCCGAGATAGGATCCATGTATGAAAACGAAGTATGGACTTTGACTGACTTGCCCGATGATCGGCGAGCCATAGAAAATAAATGGATCTTTAAGAAGAAGACAGACGCGGATGGTAACGTGACCATCTATAAGGCTCGACTTGTCGCTAAGGGTTATCGACAAGTTCAAGGGGTTGACTACGATGAGACTTTCTCACCCGTAGCGAAGCTGAAGTCCGTCCGAATCATGTTAGCAATTGCCGCATTCTATGATTATGAGATATGGCAAATGGACGTCAAAACGGCATTCCTTAACGGCTTTCTTAAGGAAGAATTGTATATGATGCAGCCGGAAGGTTTTGTCGATCCTAAGAATGCTAACAAGGTATGCAAGCTCCAGCGCTCCATCTATGGGCTGGTGCAAGCATCTCGGAGTTGGAACATTCGATTTGATGAGATGATCAAAGCGTTTGGGTTTACACAGACTTATGGAGAAGCCTGTGTTTACAAGAAAGTGAGTGGGAGCTCTGTAGCATTTCTCTTATTATATGTGGATGACATACTATTGATGGGAAATGATATAGAATTCTTGGAAAGTATAAAGGCCTATTTGAATAAGTGTTTTTCAATGAAGGACCTTGGAGAAGCTGCTTATATATTAGGCATCAAGATCTATAGAGATAGATCAAGACGCCTCATTGGTCTTTCACAGAGTACGTACCTAGACAAGATATTGAAGAAGTTCAATATGGATCAGTCCAAGAAGGGGTTCTTGCCTGTATTGCAAGGTGTGCAATTGAGCACGGCTCAATGCCCGACCACGGCAGAAGATAGAGAAAAGATGAGTGTCATCCCCTATGCCTCGGCCATAGGGTCTATTATGTATGCCATGCTGTGTACCAGACCTGATGTAAACCTTGCCGTAAGTTTGGTAGGAAGGTACCAAAGTAATCCCGGCATGGAACACTGGACAGCGGTCAAGAATATCCTGAAGTACCTGAAAAGGACTAAGGATATGTTTCTCGTATATGGAGGTGACGAAGAGCTCGTCGTAAAGGGTTACGTCGACGCTAGCTTCGACACAGATCTGGATGACTCGAAGTCACAAACCGGATACGTGTATATTTTGAATGGAGGGGCAGTAAGCTGGTGCAGTTGCAAGCAAAGCGTCGTGGCGGGATCTACATGTGAAGCGGAGTACATGGCGGCCTCAGAGGCAGCGCAAGAAGCAATCTGGATGAAGGAGTTCATTACTGACCTAGGGGTGATTCCCAATGCGTCGGGCCCGATGACTCTCTTCTGTGACAACACTGGAGCTATTGCCCTTGCCAAGGAGCCCAGGTTTCACAGGAAGACCAGGCATATCAAGCGTCGCTTCAACTCCATTCGTGAAAGTGTTCAAAATGGAGACATAGATATTTGTAAAGTACATACGGACCTGAATGTAGCAGATCCGTTGACTAAACCTCTCCCTAGAGCAAAACATGATCAACACCAGAACTCTATGGGTGTTCGATTCATCACAATGTAACTAGATTATTGACTCTAGTGCAAGTGGGAGACTGTTGGAAATATGCCCTAGAGGCAATAATAAAATGGTTATTATTATATTTCCTTGTTCATGATAATTGTCTATTGTTCATGCTATAATTGTGTTATCCGGAAATCGTAATACATGTGTGAATACATAGACCACAACATGTCCCTAGTGAGCCTCTAGTTGACTAGCTCGTTGATCAACAGATAGTCATGGTTTCCTGACTATGGACATTGGATGTCATTGATAACGGGATCACATCATTAGGAGAATGATGTGATGGACAAGACCCAATCCTAAGCATAGCACAAAGATCGTGTAGTTCGTTTGCTAGAGCTTTTCCAATGTCAAGTATCATTTCCTTAGACCATGAGATCGTGTAACTCCCGGATGCCGTAGGAGTGCTTTGGGTGTACCAAACGTCACAACGTAACTGGGTGACTATAAAGGTACACTACAGGTATCTCTGAAAGTGTCTGTTGGGTTGACACGGATCGAGACTGGGATTTGTCACTCCGTATGACGGAGAGGTATCTCTGGGCCCACTCGGTAATGCATCATCATAATGAGCTCAAAGTGACCAAGTGGTTGGTCACGGGATCATGCATTACGGTACGAGTAAAGTGACTTGCCGGTAACGAGATTGAACAAGGTATTGGGATACCGACGATCGAATCTCGGGCAAGTAACGTACCGATTGACAAAGGGAATTGTATACGGGATTGATTGAATCCTCGACATCGTGGTTCATCCGATGAGATCATCGTGGAACATGTGGGAGCCAACATGGGTATCCAGATCCCGCTGTTGGTTATTGACCGGAGAGTCGTCTCGGTCATGTCTGCGTGTCTCCCGAACCCGTAGGGTCTACACACTTAAGGTTCGGTGACGCTAGGGTTGTAGAGATATTAGTATGCGGTAACCCGAAAGTTGTTCGGAGTCCCGGATGAGATCCCGGACGTCACGAGGAGTTCCGGAATGGTCCGGAGGTGAAGAATTATATATAGGAAGTCCAGTTTCGGCCACCGGGAAAGTTTCGGGGGTTACCGGTATTGTACCGGGACCACCGGAAGGGTCCCGGGGGTCCACCGGGTGGGGCCACCTATCCCGGAGGGCCCCATGGGCTGAAGTGGGAGGGGAACCAGCCCCTGGTGGGCTGGTGCGCCCCCCCTTGGGCCTCCCCCTGCGCCTAGGGTTGGAAACCCTAGGGGTGGGGGCGCCCCCCACTTGGCTTGGGGGGGAAGCCACCCCTTGGCCGCCGCCCCCCTGGAGATCAGATCTCCCAGGGCCGGCGCCCCCCCAGGAGGCCTATATATAGGAGGGGGGAGGGAGGGCAGCCGCACCACAGCCCCTGGCGCCTCCCTCTCCCTCCCGTGACACCTCTCCCTCTCGCTGAGCTTGGCGAAGCCCTGCCGAGATCCCGCTACTTCCACCACCACGCCGTCGTGCTGCTGGATCTCCATCAACCTCTCCTTCCCCCTTGCTGGATCAAGAAGGAGGAGACGACGCTGCTCCATACGTGTGTTGAACGCGGAGGTGCCGTCCGTTCGGCGCTCGGTCATCGGTGATTTGGATCACGACGAGTACGACTCCATCAACCCCGTTCACTTGAACGCTTCCGCTCGCGATCTACAAGGGTATGTAGATGCACTCATCTCTCTCGTTGCTAGATGACTCCATAGATTGATCTTGGTGATGCGTAGAAAATTTTAAATTTCTGCTACGATCCCCTACATATTCATCCCCCACTTCGTCCGTGGATTGGGATTCCCTCTCCACCCATTCGTCTGTGGACTCATGTTCTACTACGGGCTGGATTTCCACGATCTGGCCCCCAACTCCTTCCGCAACATCTCGGCATTCATTGTCGTGTGTGAGGCCTTCCTCCGCATCCCACCCCACTTCGGATTGTGGTTAAAGATCTTCAATGTGAAGCCGAAGGTGGTGGGTGGTCAACACGCAGAGTGCGGAGGCGCCATGGTGAGCAAGATGCCCAACGTTTCATGGCCCAAAGGTACCTTCGTGGAGACCGTCAAAGGGTGTAACAGCAGTGGTTCTACGTCACAGAGCCTCGCGACGCCACCTGGGCCGCGGCTCCCGAATTCCAGTCCGGAGCCCCGATACGGCTCACCTCCTGGCTAGAGAAGGGCCTGATATGTCTCCAACGTATCTATAATTTTTTATTGTTCCATGCTATTATATATTTTGTTTTTGATGTTTAATGGGCTTATTTATACACTTTTATATTATTTTTGGGACTAACCTATTAACCGGAGGCCCAGCCCAAATTGCTGTTTTTTTGCCTATTTCAGTGTTTCGCAGAAAAGGAATATCAAACGGAGTCCAAACGGAATGAAACCTTCGGGAACGTGATTTTTCGAACAAACGTGATCCAGAGGACTTGGAGTGGATGTCAAGAAATCACCGAGGAGGCCACGAGGCAGGGGGCGCGCCTACCCCCCAGGGCGCGCCCTCCACCCTCGTGGGCCCCTCGTGGCTCCACCGACCTACTTCTTCCTCCTATATATACCTACGTACCCCCAAACCATCAGAAGCGCCCATGAAAACCTAATTCCACCGCCGCAACCTTCTGTACCCGTGAGATCCCAACTTGGGGCCTTTTCAGGTGTCCTGCTGGAGGGGGCATTGATCATGGAGGGCTTCTACATCAACACCATAGCCTCTCCGATGATGTGTGAGTAGTTTACCTCAGACCTTCAGGTCCATAGTTATTAGCTAGATGGCTTATTCTCTCTCTTTGGATCTCAATACAAAGTTCTCCTTGATTCTCTTGGAGATCTATTTGATGTAACTCTTCTTTTGCGGTGTGTTTGTCGAGATCTGATGAATTGTGGGTTTATGATCAAGATTATCTATGAACAATATTTGAATCTTCTCTGAATTCTTTTATGTATGATTGGTTATCTTTGCAAGTCTCTTCGAATTATCAGTTTGGTTTGGACTACTAGATTGATCTTTCTTGCAATGGGAGAAGTGCTTAGCTTTGGGCTCAATCTTGCGGTGTCCTTTCCCAGTGACAGCAAGGGCAACAAGGCACGTATTGTATTGTTGCCATCAAGGATAAAAAGATGGGGTTTATATCATATTGCATGAGTTTATCCCTCTACATCATGTCATCTTACTTAAAGCGTTACTCTGTTCTTATGAACTTAATACTCTAGATGCATGCTGGATAGCGGTCAATGTGTGGAGTAATAGTAGTAGATGCAGAATCGTTTCGGTCTACTTGTCACGGACGTGATGCCTATATACATGATCATACCTAGATATTCTCATAACTATGCTCAATTCTATCATTTGCTCGACAGTAATTCGTTTACCCACCGTAATACTTATGCTATCTTGAGAGAAGCCACTAGTGAAACCTATGGCCCCCGGGTCTATTTTCCATCATATTAATCTTCCGTCAACTAGCTATTTCTATTACCGTTTATTTTGCTTTCTTTACTTTTACTCTTTACCATGAAAATACCAAAAATATTATCTTATCATCTCTATCATATCTCACTCTCGTAAGTGACCGTGAAGGGATTGACAACCCCTTTATCACGTTGGTTGCGAGGTTCTTATTTGTTTGTGTAGGTGCGTGGGACTCGAGCGTAGTCTCCTACTGGATTGATACCTTGGTTCTCAAAACTGAGGGAAATACTTACACTACTTTACTGCATCACCCTTTCCTCTTCAAGGGAAAACCAACGAGTGCTCAAGAGGTAGCATGAAGGATTTCTGGCGCCGTTGCCGGGGAGGCTTACGCCAAGTCAAGTCAAGATTTGTTCTCCCGACAACGAGCCATTTCTGGCGCCATTGCCGGGGAGTCTACGCACAAGTCAAGACATACCAAGTACCCATCACAAACTCTTATCCCTCGCATTACATTATTTGCCATGTGCCTCTCGTTTTCCTCTCCCCCACTTCACCCTTGCCGTTTTATTTGCCCTCTCTTTGCTCGCCTTTCCTTTGCCATGGCCGAATCAAAAAGGGCTAAGGGCTCTCTCCAGGGTTTTACTTTGGATAGCCCCTCTGTCCTCTCTAAGCTCATAAATAATGATGCTATGGAAAGACCTACCGGGGTTATCAATGAGGGTTTGAATAATTTCGATGAAGATGATCCCGGATTTTTTTGTTATTTACTTGATGAGTCTTTGAAAGATGCGTGTGATAGGCTTTTAAGGATCCGAGCTAGTTATGTGCCCCAATATCAAGTTGAGGTATATCTAAAAAGCTTTTATGTTGGGTTGCCCGCTTCGTTCAAGCAAGTTTTAGATTCTATTTTTGAAGAGGGTTTTCTTGAAGGGGATCCCATAGATACCTATGAAAAGATGAAAACTAGCTTAGATGCAAATTTCCGTAGCTTGCTTAATCTTTCGTCCACCATTAATGGCCACGTGATTTATCAAAATAGAAAGATAAATGCTATAGATAATAAATTTTCTCTTTTCTTCCCCAACACCAAAGATGGCAATACCTAGATCTATCCTTGCTTTTATGCCTAGCTAGGGCGTTAAACGATAGCGCTTGTTGGGAGGCAACCCAATTTTATTTTTAGTTTTTAGTTTTTTGGTTCTGTTTAGGAATAAATATTTGATCTAGCCTCTGGTTAGATTTGTTTTTATGTTTTAATTAGTGTTTGTGCCAAGTTAAACCTATAGGCTCTTCTTGGATGATAGTTATTTGATCTTGCTGAAAATTCCAGAAACTTTCTGTTCACGAAAACAATTGTTAAAAATCACCAGAACGTGATAAAATATTGATTCCAATTTCATCAGATCAATAAACAAATTATCTAGGGCTTCCTATTTTGGTAGATTTTTCTGAGTTCCAGAAGTTTGCGTTAGTTACAGATTACTACAGACTGTTCTATTTTTGACAGATTCTGTTTTTCGTGTGTTGTTTGCTTATTTTGATGACTCTATGGCTATTAAAATAGTTTATAAACCATAAAGAAGTTGGAATACAGTAGGTTTAACACCAATATAAATAAAGTATGAGTTCAATACAGTACCTTCAAGTGGTGTTTTGTTTCTTTCGCTAACGGATCTCACGAGATTTTCTGCTAAGTTTTGTGTTGTGAAGTTTTCAAGTTTTGGGTAAGGATTTGATGGATTATGGAACAAGGAGTGGCAAGAGCCTAAGCTTGGGGATGCCCAAGGCACCCCAAGGTAAATCTAAGGACACCAAAAAGCCAAAGCTTGGGGATGCCCCGGAAGGCATCCCCTCTTTCGTCTTCGTCCATCGGTAACTTTACTTGGAGCTATATTTTTATTCACCACATGATATGTGTTTTGCTTGGAGCGTCTTGTATGATTTGAGTCTTTGATTTTTAGTTTACCACAATCATCCTTGCTGTGCACACCTTTTGAGAGAGACGCACATGATTCAGAATTTATTAGAATACTCTATGTGCTTCACTTATATCTTTTGAGCTATATAGTTTTTGCTCTAGTGCTTCACTTATATCGTTTAGAGCACGGCGGTGGTTTTGTTTTATAGAAACTATTGTTCTCTCATGCTTCACTTATATTTATTCTGAGAGTCCTACAAAACAGCATGGTAATTTGCTTAAATTGAGAAATTAGTCCTAAAGTGATAGGCATCCAAGATTAGTAAAAACTTTCTTATAAGTCCGTTGAATACTATGAGAAGTTTGATGCTTGATAATTGTTTTGAGATATGAAGATGGTGATATTATAGTCATGCTAGTTGAGTAGTTGTGAATTTGAGAAATACTCGTGTTAAAGTTTGTGATTCCCGTAGGATGCACGTATGGTGAACCGTTATGTGATGAAGTCGGAGCATGATTTATTTATTGATTGCTTTCCTTATGAGTGGCGGTCGGGGATGAGTGATGGTATTTTCCTACCAATCTATCCCCCTAGGAGCATGCGCGTAGTGCTTGGTTTTGATAACTAATAGATTTTTGCAACAAGTATATGAGTTCTTTATGACTAATGTTGAGTCCATGGATTATACGCACTCTCATCCTTCCACCATTGCTAGCCTCTCTAATATCGCGCACTTTTCGTCGGTATCATACACCCACCATATACCTTCCTCAAAACAGCCACCATACCTACCTATTATGGCATTTCCATAGCCATTCCGAGATATATTGCCATGCAACTTACCACCTTCCGTTTGCTATGACATGCTTCATCATGTCATATTGCTTTGCATGATCATGGAGTTGACATCGTATTTGTGGCAAAGCCACCGTTCATAATTTTTATACATGTCACTCTTGATTCATTGCATATCCCGGTACTCCGTCGGAGGCATTCACATAGAGTCATATTTTTGTTCTAAGTATTGAGTTGTATTTTTTGAGTTGTAAGTAAATAAAAGTGTGATGATCATCATTATTAGAGCATTGTCCCAAGTGAGGAAAGGATGATGGAGACTATGATTCCCCCACAAGTCGGGATGAGACTCCGGATGAAAAATATAAAAAAAAGGCCATAAAAAAGAGAAAAGGCCCAAATAAAAAAAATGAGAGAAAAAGAGAGAAGGGACAATGTTACTATCCTTTTACCACACTTGTGCTTCAAAAGTAGCACCATGATCTTCATGATAGAGAGTCTCCTATGTTGTCACTTTCATATACTAGCGGGAATTTTACATTATAGAACTTGCCTTGTATATTCACTACTGGAATCAGCTAATTTGCCATCTGCCAGCTCTTTGCCGTCTGCTAGCTGACGGCAAAGAAGCTCTTTGCCATCAGCTACCCAAAAGCAGACGACAAAGAAATGGCAGACGACAAAACAGGTCTTTGCCATCTGCCGGCTCTTTGCCGTCAGCCAGCAGACGGCAAAGAATCTTTGCCGTCCGCTGGCTAACGGCAAAGAGAGAGGTGGCCCCCACCCCCCCACCCCCCGCCCGTTTAGAAAAACTTAACGCCCAGACGGCAAAGAGACATAAAGGCGGACGGCAAAGATTGGCGGACGGCAAAGAGGAGACTAACTAACGGCCCCTACCCCCCCCCCGCCCGTTACTCTCTCTTCTCTCCCTCTCTCCTCCCCGACGCGCCCCGCCACCACATCCCACCCCACCGCCGCCGCCGCCGCCCGGCGCCGCCCCCGCAGCCCCGCCACCCGCCGCCCGGCGCCGCCCCGTCGCCCCCCACCCTCCGCCCCCACCCCACCCGCCGACGCCCCGTCGCACCGCCACCCGCCGCCCGGCGCCGCCCCGTCGCCCCCCACCCCTCCGCCCCCACCCCACCCGCCGACGCCCCGCCGCCCTGCCACCCGCCGCCCCCGCCGCCCGGCGCCCCCACCCCCCCCCCCCCCCCCCCCCCCCGCCGACCGTCCCATTGCTCCGGTGAGGGACTAGTGCTTTTTTTTCTGTTTTATCATTTTTTGTTTAATTGTTAGTGCTAGATTGTGTTAGTGTTAGTGTTAGAAAAGAATGAGAAGTAGTAGAAGAAGTAGAAGAAGAAGAAAAGAGAAGAAGTAGAAAAAAGATGAAAAAAGAAAAAGAAGAAAAGAAGTAGAAGAAGAAGAAAGGAAGAAAAGAAAAGAAGTACAAAAAAGATGTAAAAAGAAGAAGAAGAAAAGAAGTAGAAGAAGTAGAAGAAGAAGAAAGGAAGAAACGAAAAGAAGTAGAAAGTTTGCCTACAGTGGCAGACGGCAAAGACACTAGAAAGTTTGCCGTCAGCGGTGGACGGCAAAGGCCTGCCGTTAGCCACTTAACGGACTGACAGCGCAATTATTGCCGTCTGCTCTCTTTGTTGTCCGCTGCAGACGGCAAAGGCCCTTTGCCGTCAGCCGCCAGGAAGCAGACGGCAAAGTAGCTCTTTACCGTAGCCTACTTTGCCGGAGCCTTTTGTCGTCCGCGGCTGACGGCAAAGGCCTTTGCCGTCCGCCGTTCATGCCTTTGCCGTCCGCCGTGGCAGACGGCAAAATAGCTGATTCCTGTAGTGATTCCAATGATGGGCTTCCTCAAAATGCCCTAGGTCTTCGTGAGCAAGCGAGTTGGATGCACACCCACTTAGTTTCTTTTGTTGAGCTTTCATACACTTATAGCTCTAGTGCATCCGTTGCATGGCAATCCCTACTCACTCACATTGATATCTATTGATGGGCATCTCCATAGCCCATTGATACGCCTAGTTGATGTGAGACTATCTTCTCTTTTTTTGTCTTCTCCACAACCACCATTCTATTCCACATATAGTGCTATGTCCATGGCTCACGCTCATGTATTGCGTGAAGATTGAAAAAGTTTGAGAACATCAAAAGTATGAAACAATTGTTTGGCTTGTCATCGGGGTTGTGCATGATTAAATACTTTGTGTGATGAAGATAGAGCATAGCCAGACTATATGATTTTGTAGGGATAACTTTCTTTGGCCATGTTATTTTGAGAAGACATGATTGCTTAGTTAGTATGCTTGAAGTATTATTATTTTATGTCAATATTAGACTTTTATCTTGAATCTTCGGATCTGAATATTCATACCACAAATAAGAGAATTACATTAAGGAATATGCTAGGTAGCATTCCACATTAAAAATTCTGTTTTTATCATTTACCTACTCGAGGACGAGCAGTAATTAAGCTTGGGGATGCTTGATACGTCTCCAACGTATCTATAATTTTTTATTGTTCCATGCTATTATATATTCTATTTTGGATGTTTAATGGGCTTATTTATACACTTTTATATTATTTTTGGGACTAACCTATTAACCGGAGGCCCAACACAAATTGCTGTTTTTTTCCTATTTCAGTGTTTCGCAGAAAAGGAATATCAAACGGAGTCCAAACGGAATGAAACCTTCGGGAACGTGATTTTTGGAACAAACGTGATCCAGAGGACTTGGAGTGGACGTCAAGAAATCACCGACGAGGCCACGAGGCAGGGTGCGCCTACCCCCCAGGGTGCGCCTACCCCCCAGGGCGCGCCCTCCACCCTCGTGGGCCCCTCGTGGCTCCACCGACCTACTTCTTCCTCCTATATATACCTACGTACCCCCAAACCATCAGAAGCGCCCACGAAAACCTAATTCCACCGCCGCAACCTTCTGTACCCGTGTGATCCCATCTTGGGGCCTTTTCAGGCGTCCTGCCGGAGGGGGCATTGATCATGGAGGGCTTCTACATCAACACCATAGCCTCTCCGATGATGTGTGAGTAGTTTACCTCAGACCTTCGGGTCCATAATTATTAGCTAGATGGCTTCTTCTCTCTCTTTGGATCTCAATACAAAGTTCTCCTTGATTCTCTTGGAGATCTATTTGATGTAACTCTTCTTTTGCGGTGTGTTTGTCGAGATCCGATGAATTGTGGGTTTATGATCAAGATTATCTATGAACAATATTTGAATCTTCTCTGAATTCTTTTATGTATGATTGGTTATCTTTGCAAGTCTCTTCGAATTATCAGTTTGGTTTGGCCTACTAGATTGATCTTTCTTGCAATGGGAGAAGTGCTTGGCTTTGGGTTCAATCTTGTGGTGTCCTTTCCCAGTGACAGCAGGGGCAGTAAGGCTCATATTGTATTGTTGCCATCGAGGATAAAAAGATGGGGTTTATATCATATTGCATGAGTTTATCCCTCTACATCATGTCATCTTACTTAAAGCGTTACTCTGTTCTTATGAACTTAATACTCTAGATGCATGTTGGATAGCGGTCGATGTGTGGAGTAATAGTAGCAGATGCAGCGGTCTACTTGTCACGGATGTGATGCCTATATACATGATCATACCTAGATATTCTCATAACTATGCTCAATTCTATCAATTGCTCGACAGTAATTCGTTTACCCACCGTAATACTTATGCTATCTTGAGAGAAGCCACTAGTGAAACCTATGGCCCCCGGGTCTATTTTCCATCATATTAATCACTAGCTATTTCTATTACCGTTTATTTTGCTTTCTTTACTTTTACTCTTTACCATAAAAATACCAAAAATATTATCTTATCATCTCTATCATATCTCACTCTCGTAAGTGACCGTGAAGGGATTGACAACCCCTTTATCGCGTTGGTTGCGAGGTTCTTATTTGTTTTTGTAGGTGCGTGGGACTCGAGCATAGTCTCCTACTGGATTGATACCTTGGTTCTCAAAACTGAGGGAAATACTTACGCTACTTTACTGCATCACCCTTTTCTCTTCAAGGGAAAACCAACGCAGTGCTCAAGAGGTAGCAGGGCCTGGACTGGTCTTCGTCGGACGAGCTGACCGCGCTTCAGACGCGCATTAGGAGCATGGTAGACAAGAACATCAAGCTTGTCAATGTGATCCAGGTGATGCTTTTTCGCCGGATCCTTCCGTGCCAAAGCCGGACTTTCCATTTGTGGGAGTTCGATCTGGCCGAGTACCAGACCCTGCAACAGTTCTTCGGCACTACACACGAAGACATCTGGAAGGTACTTTTCAAGGCCAACAAGACATGGCCGAAGACGACCGAGGATCATGGGTACAACCTGACCCATCATGCCAATCCGGTAAGTTTTTCGTATTCCAAGGTGTATCCTTTACTTGCATACTCAAGGAAGATGTCTAAGCTTCCCTATTTGTTTTTTCAGGGCTGGACAAAGAAGACGGAGCGGGTTCAGTGTCCAGCTCCGCTGCCCGAAAACCCAGCAATCCCGCTTCTGACGAAGATGCTGGTTCCGGCGCCCTACCAAGCACCGGAGAAGAAGGCCAAGGAGACCAGGAGTGGCCTCCGCCGTAAGGGCACTTCGGACGTGATGTACAAAGACGCCAAGACCCACTCCTCCCCCACCGAGGATGACGACGAGGAGGAAGAAACCAACTCTCCCCCGGAGGGGGGAAGGAAGAAAAGGGTGGCCTCCACGCATCTGGAGGCAAAGGCATCCAAGAAGGGGAAGGTCTCCCTCGCGGATAACTCCGCGTGGGACATCGATAGCAGCTCCGAGTGGCGCCCCAGGGATAAGCCCCTAGCCGAATCGTAAGTACTCAAAGACACGCACATGTATCCAGCTCCTTTACTCCATGGTTTTGACATGTTGAATCATGCGCTGCAGTCCGGCTCGTTCCGACCTCCAGCGATCCTCATCTTCGGGGAATTCGCTGGATCCGAAGGTGATGGACAGCGGGTCCCTTCCGGCGGCCTCTTCTCCCAAGTCCATGGATGACACCGAGGTGCTGTCCCGAAGGACCTCCCCAGGCCAGGGAGAGACGCAGGAGGCCGTCAGGGTGGTGCCAGAAGGTGAAACCTCGGCCTCCGGACACATGGGGGAGCAGATCCCCATGGAGACTGGCGATGGGGGCCATATCCAATTCGGCCCCCAGCCGAATACAATTTCGGAGACCCATACGGCTCCGAAATCAGGCGAGCAGCCTCCTTCGAAAGAAGGAGGTGCGCCTATTCCGCCGGTGACCTCTGTATATCCAGAGGCACCGGATACTCTACTGGAAGCGCTGCAAGGCGCTTCCATCATTGAGGAACACCATATCCTTATGGGTACGGTGGTTGAGAGGGTTCAGTCCGTTAAGAGCGGACTGACTGAAGCCTGCACCAGCCTTCTAACAGGCTTTGAGGTATGCAACGTAATTATGCAAAAAGAATGCCATAGTATAGATAGTAGCCCCTGAGACTCAGTCCGGTGTTCGGAAAGAAAAGTCGGACAGAGGATCAAATAATTTTTGTAGGAGACTAACCATACATGTCTATGTGAATAAGCAGGCGTCGTTGCTGGCTGCGACCTCCCATTCTGCCGAAGTCTCTGGACTGAAGCAGAGTCTGGAGCAGACCGAGGAAGAGCTCGGCCGTGTGAAAAAACAGCTGGAGGACAATCAAGGTATGCAATGACCTTGTGTAGATTCAGAAAGGATGAATGATTTGTGTTGACCATAGTGCCATTGTATTTTGTAGGTGCGGCGACCAAGGTGGAGACCCTCAGGAAGGCGCTGGCCGAAGCCCACGAGAGAGCAGCAGAGGAACAAGCCGCTCGCGAGAAACACGAGGCCAGGGTCGGTGAGGTCCAACAGGAGCTCCAGGACACCGTAAAGAAATGCGAGTCCTTGGAGCGCAATATTGCAGATCAAGAGTCCGAACTTGCCAAGGCCCGCCAAAGCGCACAAGATGCCCGGGTTGAAGCCCAGGGAGCCCTCCAGGAAATCCAGGAGGCCAGGAACATCGCGGCGGGTAAGGCCTTTATTATGAAGAGCAAATTTGTGAAGAAAAGGTACCTCTTACTCACCCCGATTTGGAGTTCTCCAGGAGCGTTTGCGGACCTGCCGCACAGTGTTGCTGATGCAGCGGAGTTCTTCCGAGCCGAAGAGGGGAGCTCAACAGAGAAGCTGTTCTGGTCACAATACCTTGCGCCAGAGCATCCAGTGCCCTTTAGCGATCAGCTGAAACAGCTGACCGAACTGCATAGGGTGGCCGAACTGGTCATGAAGGATTTGATAATCCGTTTATGGCCTGCCGAAACCATACCCAGCAGCTACTTCGGGCTCGTGAAGCGGCTCGTCAATGCCTGCTCTCGGCTTGATGCCATCAAGCGGTCGGTCTGCATCAAAGGTGCGCAAATGGCCTTCACCCGTGTCAAGGTGCAGTGGGTGAAGATGGACGCCGTCAAGCTCGCGACCGAGGGACTGCCCGCGGGCAAGGAACACCGTACGCCCGAGCGGTATTTTGATGATGTCCTGAAGGGATCCCGTATTGTAGAGGGCCAGTGTTCAGAAGACATTATCTTTGAATGAAGTCATTCATGTTATCCCTTCCTGTATTATGAAACAAAGCCGTTATGTAATATAATATTTGTTGTTTTAAATTTTACCTCTTGTGCGGCCGTTTTGTTAAATCTGAGAGTTGGCAAGTCGTCGGCTTCAGCCCCCACGTAGGTAGTACGGGGGTGTTCGGGATGGAATATAAACACTCTTGATCCAAGATTTTGGCCCTTGAAGGAGGTGTTTAGCGCAACGAACCAGGCGATCGGACTATATGGCTTTATCACCCTCACTTAGCCATAGGAGTTTGACAATAGAAATGTAGGTGCAGCGCCTAGTTGGTATTTAGTCCGGACTAGGGTGTTGTAGACACCTGATCGGGTAGAGGCCGAATCGTCGCATAATGCGGAAAAAATCGCAAAAGATTTTTAACCTCCGAATAGCTGACCAGCTCTTGCCGCATCATGACAGTCAGTTTTCGGCTTTCTCTACTGAGGTGTTTGCTCGGATAAACTAGAAACACAATCGCAGTAGTTCTCCCTTTACTACCTTAGCCGATAGGACGGAACGTAAGGTAGCAAGCACAGGAGCCGGGCAACCCAACTATTGACCAAAGACATGATTCGGAGCCGATGCATATAACGCTAACTTCAGGGTGCCGAACTGTACTGTAAAAAGTGTTCGGACTTTATTGCCATAGTATGGAGCACAATGAAGCCCCTGGCGAATTAAAGCGTACCAAAGTGTACGGGTGCAATCGATAAGAATAGCGAAATAAAATGAAGTAGTAAGCTAGTGCCACATAAGTTGGGCCGCAAACTGTTTCCATTATAATTTGATTAATACATAAAAGCGTATTCATACAAATAGTGCGATAAGCAATAAGGCTATCATGCCAAGACCAAGGGGGGGCTGCGTGCGGGTCCTCAAAACAGGTAGAGTGATCGTCGAGAAGAACATCTAGAGATTCCCCCACACGTCTGTGCTGCCTGCCGCCTTGGTATATCCATCCTTCGAAAGGACCGATGATCAGGCCGTAGGGAGGGGCCTGTAGAGAAGAAGCCTGAAAAGAGAAAAAAAAGGAAAAGGAAAAGCATGTGTGCCCAGGTTAGGTTAAGCCGTATTATGGACCACCATCTAGTTGTGCCTCCGTCTCTGCCCATGCTATTTTGAGTGCGTAGTTATGTATGCGTGGTACGTATGCCACCATTTGGTCGGGATTGAGACGTAGGCCGAATTGCTAGTCCAACTCCTGACGAGCTGGACTGTCGTGCTGCAGAGTAGTCTGGACTCGTTTGACAGTGTCCGGGAGCTTGGCCGCTGAATTAAAGTTCTGCTTGATAAGGCCGCTCTGTACTTCCGCTGCTAGGGCCGCGGTGTGCTCCTCGGTACGGAGGGAGCGCTCCGTGTTTCCATTGACTGTTATGACACCGCGTGGTCCGGGCATCTTGAGTTTGAGATAAGCATAGTGTGGCACCGCGTTGAATCGAGCAAATGCAGTTCGTCTGAGTAGTGCGTGATAGCCACTGCGGAAGGGGCGACGTCGAAGATCAAGTCTTCGCTTTAGAAGTTGTCCAGGGATCCGAAGACAACTTCCAATGTGGTTGAACCCGTGCAGCGGGCCTCTACACCTGGTATTACTCCTTTAAAGGTATATTTTGTGGGTTAGATCCTTGATGGATCGATGCCCATTTTGCGGATTGTATCCTGGTAGAGCAGGTTGAGGCTGATGCCATCGTCCATGAGGACTCGCGTGAGGTGGAATCCATCAATGATTGGGTCAAGGACCAGTGCGGCTGAACCGCCATGACAGATACTGGTCGGATGGTCCCTGCGATCAAAAGTGATCGGGCAGGACGACCATGGGTTGAATTTTGGGGCGACTGGCTCTATCGCATAGACGTCCCTGAGCGCATGTTTGCGCTCCCTCTTGGGGATGTGGGTAACGTATATCATGTTCATCGTTTTAACCTGGGGGGGACTTCTTCTGTCCCCCTGTGTTCGGTGGACGGGGCTCCTCGTCATCGTCCTCACTCTGCGACCCCTTCTCCTTGTTCTCGGCATTTAACTTGCCGGCCTGTTTAAAGACCCAACAGTTTCTGTTGGTATGATTGGCTGGTTTATCGGGGGTGCCGTGGATCTGACATGGACGATCGAGTATGCGGTCCAAGCTGGATGAGCCCGGATTGTTCCTTTTGAATGGCTTCTTCCGCTGGCCGGATTTGGAGCCACTGAATCCGGTGTTGATCGTCGTGTCATTGGTATTGTCACCGTTATTTCGACGCTTGTGCCTGTTGCGTCGGGGCTTGCCGTTGCTACTTCTGGCTTTAGAGGTGCCTGGTTTGCTTGAATTATTATTGCTATGGGCTAGCCAGCTATCTTCGCCCGCGCAAAAGCGGGTCATGAGTGTTGTGAGGGCTGCCGTGGACTTCGGCTTTTCCTGGCCGAGGTGTCGGGTGAGCCATTCGTCGTGGATGCTATGCTTAAAGGCCGCTAGGGCTTCGGCATCCGGACAGTCAACGATTTGGTTCTTTTTAGTTAGAAACATAGTCCAGAATTTCCTGGCTGACTCTCCGGGCTGTTGAACTATGTGACTTAAGTCATCGGCATCCGGATGTCGGACTTATGTACCTTGGAAGTTATCGCGGAAGGCGTCTTCCAAGTCCTCCCAGCTGCCAATGGAGTTTTCAGGCAGGCTGTTCAACCAGTGTCGAGCTGGTCCCTTGAGTTTTAGCGGGAGGTATTTGATGGCATGAAGTATTGGAAATATGCCCTAGAGGCAATAATAAAATGGTTATTATTGTATTTCCTTGTTCATGATAATTTTCTATTGTTCATGCTATAATTGTATTAACTGGCAACCGTAATACATGTGTGAATACATAGACCACAACATGTCCCTAGTAAGCCTCTAGTTGACTAGCTCGTTGATCAATAGATGGTTATGGTTTCCTGACCATGGACATTGGATGTCATTGATAACGGGATCACATCATTAGGAGAATGATGTGATGGACAAGACCCAATCCTAAGCATAGCACAAGATCGTGTAGTTCGTTTGCTAAGAGCTTTTCTAATGTCAAGTATCGTTTCCTTAGACCATGAGATTGTGCAACTCCCGGATACTGTAGGAATGCTTTGGGTGTACCAAACGTCACAACGTAATTGGGTGGCTATAAAGGTGCACTACAGGTATCTCCGAAAGTGTCTGTTGGGTTGGCACGAATCGAGACTGGGATTTGTCACTCCGTATGACGGAGAGGTATCTCTAGGCCCACTCGGTAATGCATCATCATAATGAGCTCAATGTGACTAATGAGTTAGCCACGGGATCATGCGTTACGGAACGAGTAAAGAGACTTGCCGGTAACGAGATTGAACGAGGTATTGGGATACCGACGATCGAATCTCGGGCAAGTAACATACCGATAGACAAAGGGAATTGTATACGGGTTGATTGAATCCCCGACATCGTGGTTCATCCGATGAGATCATCGTGGAACATGTGGGAGCCAATATGGGTATCCAGATCCCGCTATTGGTTATTGGCCGAAGAGGTGTCTCGGTCATGTCTGCATGGTTCCCGAACCCGTAGGGTCTACACACTTAAGGTTCGGTGACGCTAGAGTTGTTATGGGAAATAGTATGTGGTTACCGAAGGTTGTTCGGAGTCCTAGATGAGATCCCGGACATGACGAGGAGCTCCGGAATGGTCCGGAGGTGAAGATCGGTATATTGGACGAAGAGTATTGGAGTCCGGAATTGTTCCGGGGGTACCAGGCTATGGCCAGCATGTCCGAAAGGGGTTTCGGAGGCCCCGGCAAGCGTTTGGGGGCCTTATGGGCCAAGGGGAAGGGGCAAACCAGCCCACTAAGGGGCTGTGCGCCCCTCCCAACCCCTCTCACGTAACCAGGAGAGGTGGGGGCGCCACCCCTAGGGCAGCCGCCCCTCCCGGCTTGGGGGGCAAGTTTCCTAGGGGGTGGGGGCGCCCAAACCCATCTAGGGTTTCCCCTGGCCGCCGCCTCCTCCTCTAGATCCATCTAGAGGGGCCGGCCCCCTCTCCCCTTCCCCCTATATATAGTGAGGGGGTGGGAGGGTAGCCGCACCCCTGGCAAGGCGCAGCCCATCATCCTCATACATCTCCTCCTCCTCCGTAGTGCTTAGCGAAGCTCTGCCGGAGAACCACGAGCTCCATTGCCACCACGCCGTCGTGCTGCTGGAGGTCTCCCTCAACTTCTCCTCTCCCCTTGCTGGATCAAGAAGGAGGAGACGTCCCCGGGCTGTACGTGTGTTGAACGCGGAGGCGCCGTCCCTTCGGCGCTAGATCGGATCTTCCGCGATTTGAATCGCCGCGAGTACAACTCCATCAACCGCGTTCTTGTAACGCTTCCGCTTAGCGATCTTCAAGGGTATGAAGATGCACTCCCTCTCTCTCGTTGCTAGCATCTCCTAGATTGATCTTGGTGACACATAGGAAATTTTTTGAATTATTGCTACGTTCCCCAACATGAAGATCATCACCACGGGCCATGTGAATATGGAGAAGAAAATCCTCAATCCATACCGCGGGATCTGTTGTTCCATCATATGATTCGATATTCACGGGTTTAAACCCTTCTGGGATTTCGTGCTCCATTACTTCATCAGTGAAGCAGAGGGGATGTGTGGCGCCTCTATATCGGGCCAAGTCGCGACGTAGCTCGGATGGAGTCCGTTTGCAGTTTTTGGCTCGGGCGTGATTATGCTTGTTGTGTCCGACTAGATAGCCGTCTTCGCGCGTCGGGGCGCCCCCCCGCGATCTGTAGATCGATCTGGTCTGACCTGCTCTACTGTCCAGGTCCTGCCGTAGGTCATATGTATATCCCCGAGCTGTTATATCTCTACCTTTACGGCGAGGTGGTATGGGCTGGTGTTCGGCCTGAATTGTCGTTTTGTCCCGGCCACGTGGTGGTCGGTCAGCTGCGTTACGCGCTGACGGTACGGGGTCCAGTGCCTCGTGATACGTCTCCGTCGTATCTACTTTTCCAAACACTTTTGCCCTTGTTTTGGACTCTAACTTGCATGATTTGAATGGAACTAACTTGGACTGACGTTGTTTTCAGCAGAATTGCCATGGTGTTATTTTTGTGTAGAAATAAAAGTTCTCGGAATGACCTGAAACTTCACGGAGAATATTTTTGGAATTAATAAAAAATACTAGCGAAAGACTCAAGGCCAGGGGGCCCACACCCTGTCCACGAGCGTGGGCGGCGCGCCTACCCCCCTAGGCGCGCCCCGATGCCTCGTGGGCCCCCTGGTGCTCCATCGACCTCAACTCCAACTCTATATATTCACGTTCGGGAAGAAGAAAAGCAGAGAAAAGGATTCATCGCGTTTTATGATACGGAGCCGCCGCCAAGCCCTAATCTCTCTCGGGAGGGCTGATCTGGAGTCCGTTCGGGGCTCCGGAGAGCGGAATCCGTCGCCGTCGTCATCATCAACCTTCCTCCATCACCAATTTCATGATGCTCACCACCATGCGTGAGTAATTCCATCGTAGGCTTGCTGGACGGTGATGGGTTTGATGAGATTTACCATGTAATCGAGTTAGTTTTGTTAGGGTTTGATCCCGAGTATCCATTATGTTCTGAGTTGATGTTGCTATGACTTTGCTATGCTTAATGCTTGTCACTAGGGCCCGGGTGCCATGATTTCAGATCTGAACCTATTATGTTTTCATGAATATATGTGAGTTCTTGATCCTATCTTGCAAGTCTATAGTCACCTATTATGTGTTATGATCCGTTAACCCCGAAGTGACAATAATCGGGATACTTACCGGTGATGACTGTAGTTTGAGGAGTTCATGTATTCACTAAGTGTTAATGCTTTGGTCCGGTACTCTATTAAAAGGAGGCCTTAATATCCCTTAGTTTCCAATAGGACCCCGCTGCCACGGGAGGGTTGGACAAAAGATGTCATGCAAGTTCTTTTCCATAAGCACGTATGACTATATTCAGAATACATGCCTACATTACATTGATGAACTGGAGCTAGTTCTGTGTCACCCTATGTTATAACTATTGCATCAGGAATCGCATCCGGCATAATTCTCCATCACCGATCCAATGCCTACGAGCTTTTCACCTACTGTTCTCCGCTTAGTTACTTTTCCGTTGCAACTGTTACAATTACTACAAAGCTGCTACTGTTACGTTTGCTACCGTTACCGCTACTATCATACTACTTTGCTACTAAATATTTTGCTGCAGATATTAAGTTATCCAGGTGTGGTTGAATTGACAACTCAACTGCTAATACTTGAGAATATTCTTTGGCTCCCCTTGTGTCAAATCAATAAATTTGGGTTGAATACTCTACCCTCGAAAACTGTTGCGATCCCCTATACTTGTGGGTTATCAAGACTATTTTCTGGCGCCGTTGCCAGGGAGCATAGCTGTATTCTTTGAGTCACTTGGGATTTATATCTGCTGGTCACTTTGAGGAACTTGAAAGATGAAAGAACTAAGATTTTTCCCTCAACTACGAGGGGAGGTAAGGAACTGCCATCTAGCTCTGCACTTGATTCACCTTCTGTTTTGAGTAAGCTTGTGACACCTAAACATGCTTCTGCTATTAATTCGGATATGTCGCATGTTATTGATGATGCCACTTCTGCTATGCATGATACTTATGATGAAACTACTTCTATGCTTGATACTACTGTGCCATTAGGTGAATTTCTTGATGAACAACTTGCTAGGGCTAGAGAGAATGAAATTATTGAAACTGATAATATTGATGAAAGTGATGATGAAGATTCTCCCCCTAGATATGAATTGTCTGTTGTGCCTGAGGGCTATGTTATGGATGAAGAAACTGCTAGAGACTTTCTTGCTTGCAATGACAGGAATGATCTTAAGAAATTGTTAGCTAAGCTGAAAGAAAAGTCTTTGAATGCTAGAATGAAATATGACCCTACTTTTGATACTTCATCTATCTGCATTACTGATAAGGAGTATGATTTCTCTGTTGATCCTGATATAATTACTTTGGTTGAATCTGATCCTTTTTATGGCTATGAATCTGAAACTGTTGTGGCACATCTTACTAAATTAAATGATATAGCCACCCTGTTCACTAATGATGAGAAAACTCGCTACTACTATATCCTTAAATTATTTTCGTTCTCATTAAAGGGTGATGCTAAAACATGGTTTAATTCTCTTGATCCTGGTTGTGTGCGTAGTCCCCAGGATATGATATATTACTTCTCTGCGAAATATTTCCCCGCTCATAAGAAACAAGCTGCTTTAAGGGAAATATATAATTTTGTGCAAATTGAAGAAGAGAGTCTCCCACAAGCTTGGGGGAGGCTTCTCAAATTACTCAATGCTTTGCCTGATCATCCTCTCAAGAAAAATGAAATACTTGATATCTTTTATAATGGACTAACCGATGCTTCTAGAGACCACCTGGATAGTTGTGTTGGTTGTGTTTTCAGGGAAAGAACAGTTGACCAAGCTGAATTGCTATTGAATAATATGTTGACTAATGAAAATAATTGGACACTACCTAAACCAACTCCTAAGCCAACTCCGAAGAAGAGGGGTATTCTATTTCTCAGTCCTGAAGATATGCAAGAGGCAAAGAAATCTATGAAAGAAAAAGGTATTAAAACTGAAGATGTTAAGAATTTACCTCCTATTGAAGAAATACATGGTCTTAATTTGCCGGTTGTTGAAGAAATACATGGTCTTGATAACCCGACACAGGTAGTAAAGGTAAATTCTCTCTATAGATTTGATGAAGGTGATATTCCTCGTTATAAGTCTGCTAGCCAATGCTTAGATGAGTTTGATAATTTTATTGTTAAACAAGAAAACTTCAATGCTTATGTTGGTAGACAATTGAAACGAAATGCTTATATGATTGAGCACTTGAGTGATTATATGTCTAGAGTTAAAGGTGAACTTAAACTCATTAGTAAACATGCTTCTACGGTTACCACTCAAGTAGAACAAGTGCTTAAGGCTCAAAATGATTTGCTCAATGAATTAAATAATAAGAAGAATGATAATGCTATTAGAGTTATGACTAGAGGGGGTAAATGACTCAGGAACCTTTGTATCCTGAGGGCCACCCTAAGAGAATTGAGCAAGATTCTCAGACAACTAATGTTGATGCACCTAGTCCTTCTAAAAGGAAGAAAAAGAAAAATGATAGGACTTTGCATGCTGATACGTCTCCAACGTATCTATAATTTTTGATTGTTCCATGCTATATTATATTCTGTTTTGGACATTATTGGGCTTTATTATACACTTTTATATTATTTTTGGGACTAACCTATTAACCGGAGGCCCAGCCCAGAATTGCTATTTTTTGCCTATTTCAAAGTTTCGTAGAAAAAGAATATCAAACGGAATGAAACCTTCGGGAACGTGATTTTCGGAACGAACATGTTCCAGAGGACTTGGACCCTACGTCAAGACATCAACCAGGTGGGCACGAGGTAGGGGGGCGCGCCTACCCCCCCAAGCGCGCCCTCCACCCTCGTGGGCCCCATGTTGCTCCACCGACGTACTTCTTCCTCCTATATATACCTACGTACCCCCAAACTACCAGATACGGAGCCAAAAACCTAATTCCACCGCCGCAACCTTCTATACCCGTGAGATCCCATCTTGGGGCCTTTTCCGGAGCTCCGCCGGAGGGGGCATCGATCACGGAAGGCTTCTACATCAACACCATAGCCTCTCCGATGAAGTGTGAGTAGTTTACCTCAGACCTTCGGGTCCATGGTTATTAGCTAGATGGCTTCTTCTCTCTTTTTGGATCTCAATACAATGTTCTCCCCCTCTCTCGTGGAGATCTATTCGATGTAATCTTCTTTTGCGGTGTGTTTGTTGAGACCGATGAATTGTGGGTTTATGATCAAGTTTATCTATGAACAATATTTGAATCTTCTCTGAATTCTTTTATGTATGATTGGTTATCTTTGCAAGTCTCTTCGAATTATCAGTTTGGTTTGGCCTACTAGATTGATCTTTCTTGCAATGGGAGAAGTGCTTAGCTTTGGGTTCAATCTTGTGGTGTCCTTCCCCAGCGACAGTAGGGGCAGCAAGGCACGTATTGTATTGTTGCCATCGAGGATAAAAAGATGGGGTTTATATCATATTGCATGAATTTATCCCTCTACATCATGTCATCTTGCTTAAAGCGTTACTCTGTTCTTATGAACTTAATACTCTAGATGCATGCTGGATAGCGGTCGATGTGTGGAGTAATAGTAGTAGATGTAGGCAGGAGTAGGTCTACTTGTCTCGGACGTGATGCCTATATACATGATCATACCTAGATATTCTCATAACTATGCTCAATTCTGTCAATTGCTCAACAGTAATTTGTTCACCCACCGTAAATACTTATGCTCTTGAGAGAAGCCACTAGTGAAACCTATGGCCCCCGGGTCTATTTTCCATCGTATTAATCTCCCGTCAACAAGATATTTCCATTGCCTTTTATTTTGCTTTTATTTTACTTTGCATCTTTATCATAAAAATACCAAAAATATTATCTTATCATATCTATCAGATCTCACTCTCGTAAGTGACCGTGTAGGGATTGACAACCCCTTATCGCGTTGGTTGCGAGGATTTATTTGTTTGTGTAGGTGCGAGGGACTCGTGTGTGGCCTCCTACTGGATTGATACCTTGGTTCTAAAAAACTGAGGGAAATACTTACGCTACTTTGCTGCATCACCCTTTCCTCTTCAAGGGAAAACCAACGCAGTGCTCAAGAGGTAGCACATGCTTCTAGTGAACATGTTGCTGACACACCTGAGAACCCCAATCATAGTTCTATCTCTGATGCTGAAACACAATCAGGTGATGAACATGAACCTAGTGATAATGTTAATGATAATGTTCATGTTGCTGCTCAACCTAGCAATGATAATGATGTAGAGATTGAACCTGTTGTTGATCTTGATAACCCACAATCAAAGAATCAACGTTATGATGAGAGAGACTTTGTTGCTAGGAAGCACAGTAAAGAAAGAGAGCCATGGGTTCAGAAACCCATGCCTTTTCCTCCCAAACCATCCAAGAAAAAGGATGATGAGGATTTTGAGCGCTTTGCTGAAATGATTAGACCTATCTTTTTGCGTATGCGTTTTACTGATATGCTTAAAATGAATCCTTATGCCAAGTATATGAAGGATATCGTTACAAATAAGAGAAAGATACCGGAAGCTGAAATTTCCACCATGCTTGCTAATTATACTTTTAAGGGTGGAATACCTAAGAAACTAGGAGATCCAGGAGTACCAACTATACCATGCTCCATTAAAAGAAACTATGTTAGAACTGCTTTATGTGATCTTGGAGCCGGTGTTAGTGTTATGCCTCTCTCTTTTATATCGTAGACTTGATTTGAATAAGTTGACACCTACTGAAATATCTTTGCAAATGGTTGATAAATCAACTGCTATACCTGTCGGTATTTGTGAGGATGTGCCTGTTGTGGTTGCAAATGTTACTATTTTAACGGACTTTGTTATTCTTGATATTCCCGAGGACGATAGTATGTCGATTATCCTTGGTAGACCATTTTTGAATACTGCAGGGGCTGTTATTGATTGCAACAAAGGCAATGTCACTTTTCATATTAATGGTAATGAGCATACGATACACTTTCCGAGGAAACAACCTCATGTTGGGAATCGTAGCATAATTTTAAAATTTTCCTACGCTCACCAAGATGCATCTATGGAGTATACTAGCAACGAGGGGAAAGGAGTGCATCTACATACCCTTGTAGATCGCGAGCGGAAGCGTTCCAATGAACGTGGATGACGGAGTCGTACTCGCCGTGATCCAAATCACCGATGACCGAGTGCCGAACGGACGGCACCTCCGCGTTCAACACACGTACGGTGCAGCGACGTCTTCTCCTTCTTGATCCAGCAAGGGGGAAGGAGAGGTTGATGGAGATCCAGCAGCACGACGGCGTGGTGGTGGATGTAGCGGGATGCCGGCAGGGCTTCGCCGAGCTTCTACGAGAGAGAGAGGTGTAGCAGGGGAGGAGGGAGGCGCCCAAGGCTGAGATATTTCTGCCCTCCCTCCCCCCTTTATATAGGCCCCCTGGGAGAGGGGGGGCGCCGGCCAAACCCATCTAGGGTGGGGGGCGGCGGCCAAGGGGGTGCCTTGCCCCCCAAGGCAAGTGGGAAGCCCCCCCACCCTAGGGTTTCCAACCCTAGGCGCATGGGGGGAGGCCCATGGGGGGCGCCCAGCCCACTAGGGGCTGGTTCCCTTCCCACTTCAGCCCACGGGGCCCTCCGGGATAGGTGGCCCCACCCGGTGGACCCCCGGGACCCTTCCGGTGGTCCCGGTACAATACCGGTAACCCCCGAAACTTTCCCGGTGGCCGAAACTTGACTTCCTATATATAATTCTTTACCTCCGGACCATTCCGGAACTCCTCGTGACGTCCGGGATCTCATCCGGGACTCCGAACAACTTTCGAGTTTCCACATACACATATCTCTACAACCCTAGCGTCACCGAACCTTAAGTGTGTAGACCCTACGGGTTCGGGAGACATGCAGACATGACCGAGACGCCTCTCCGGTCAATAACCAACAGCGGGATCTGGATACCCATGTTGGCTCCCACATGTTCCACGATGATCTCATCGGATGAACCACGATGTCGAGGATTCAATCAATCCCGTATACAATTCCCTTTGTCCATCGGTATGTTACTTGCCCGAGATTCGATCGTCGGTATCCCAATACCTTGTTCAATCTCGTTACTAGCAAGTCTCTTTACTCGTACCGCAATGCATGATCCCGCGACTAACGCCTTAGTCACATAGAGCTCATTATGATGATGCATTACCGAGTGGGCCCAGAGATACCTCTCCGTCACACGGAGTGACAAATCCCAGTCTCGATCTGTGCCAACCCAACAGACACTTTCGGAGATACCCGTAGTGCACCTTTATAGTCACCCAGTTACGTTGTGACATTTGGCACACCCAAAGCACTCCTACGGTATCCGGGAGTTGCACGATCTCATGGTCTAAGGAAAAGATGCTTGACATTGGAAAAGCTCTAGCAAACGAAACTACACGATCTTTTATGCTATGCTTAGGATTGGGTCTTGTCCATCACATCATTCTCCTAATGATGTGATCCCGTTATCAACGACATCCAATGTCCATAGTCAGGAAACCATGACTATCTATTGATCAACGAGCTAGTCAACTAGAGGCTTACTAGGGACACGTTGTGGTCTATGTATTCACACATGTATTACGATTTCCGGACAATACAATTATAGCATGAACAATAGACAATTACCATGAACAAAGAAATATAATATTGCCTCTAGGGCATATTTCCAACAGTCTCCCACTTGCACTAGAGTCAATAATCTAGTTACATTGTGATGAATCGAACACCCATTGCGTCCTGGTGTTGATCATGTTTTGCCCTAGGGAGAGGTTTAGTCAACGGATCTGCTACATTCAGGTCCGTATGTACTTTACAAATATCTATGTCTCCATTTTGAACACTTTCACGAATGGAGTTGAAGCGACGCATGATATGCCTGGTCTTCCTGTGAAACCTGGGCTCCTTCGCAAGGGCAATAGCTCCAGTGTTGTCACAGAAGAGAGTCATCGGGCCCGACGCATTGGGAATCACCCCTAGGTCGGTAATGAACTCCTTCATCCAGACTGCTTCCTGTGCTGCCTCCGAGGCTGCCATGTACTCCGCTTCACATGTAGATCCCGCCACGACGCTTTGCTTGCAACTGCACCAGCTTACTGCTCCTCCATTCAAAATATACACGTATCCAGTCTGTGACTTCGAGTCATCCAGATCTATGTCGAAGCTAGGGTCGACGTAACCCTTTACGACGAGCTCTTCGTCACCTCCATAAACGAGAAACATATCCTTAGTCCTTTTTAGGTACTTCAGGATATTCTTGACCGCTGTCCAGTGTTCCATGCCGGGATTACTTTGGTACCTTCCTACCAAACTTACGGCAAGGTTTACATCAGGTCTGGTACACAGCATGGCATACATAATAGACCCTATGGCCGAGGCATAGGGGATGACACTCATCTTTTCTATATCTTCTGCCATGGTCGGGCATTGAGCTGTGCTCAATTGCACACCTTGGAATACAGGCAAGAACCCCTTCTTGGACTGATCCATATTGAACTTCTTCAATATCTTGTCAAGGTATGTACTCTGTGAAAGACCAATGAGGCGTCTTGATCTATCTCTATAGATCTTGATGCCTAATATATAAGCAGCTTCTCCAAGGTCCTTCATTGAAAAACACTTATTCAAATAGGCCTTTATACTTTCCAAGAATTCTATATCATTTCCCATCAATAGTATGTCATCCACATATAATAAGAGAAATGCTACAGAGCTCCCACTCACTTTCTTGTAAACACAGGCTTCTCCATAAGTCTGTGTAAACCCAAACGCTTTGATCATCTCATCAAAGCGAATGTTCCAACTCCGAGATGCTTGCACCAGCCCATAGATTGAGCGTTGGAGCTTGCATACTTTGTTAGCATTCTTAGGATCGACAAAACCTTCCGGCTGCATCATATACAACTCTTCCTTAAGGAAGCCATTAAGGAATGCCGTTTTGACGTCCATCTGCCATATCTCATAATCATAGTATGCGGCAATTGCTAACATGATTCGGACTGACTTCAGCTTCGCTACGGGTGAGAAAGTCTCATCGTAGTCAACCCCTTGAACTTGTCGATAACCCTTAGCGACAAGTCGAGCCTTATAGATGGTCACATTACCATCCGCGTCTGTCTTCTTCTTAAAGATCCACTTGTTTTCTATGGCTCGCCGATCATCGGGCAAGTCAGTCAAAGTCCATACTTCGTTTTCATACATGGATCCTATCTCGGATTTCATGGCTTCTAGCCATTTGTCGGAATCTGGGCCCGCCATCGCTTCTTCATAGTTCGAAGGTTCACCGTTGTCTAACAACATGATTTCTAGGACAGGGTTGCCGTACCACTCTGGTGCGGAACGTGTCCTTGTGGACCTACGAAGTTCAGTAGTAACTTGATCCGAAGCTTCATGATCATCATTAACTTCCTCCCCAATCGGTGTAGGCACTACAGGAACATCTTCCCGCACTGCGCTACTTTCCGGTTCGGAAGGGGTGACTATCACCTCATCAAGTTCTACTTTCCTCCCACTCAATTCTTTCGAGAGAAACTCCTTCTCCAGAAAGGACCCGTTCTTGGCAACGAAGATCTTGCCTTCGGATCTGAGGTAGAAGGTATACCCAATGGTTTCCTTAGGGTATCCTATGAAGACGCATTTCTACGACTTGGGTTCGAGCTTTTCAGGTTGAAGTTTCTTGACATAAGCATCGCATCCCCAAACTTTTAGAAACGACAGCTTAGGTTTCTTCCCAAACCATAATTCATACGGTGTCGTCTCAACGGATTTCGACGAAGCCCTATTTAAAGTGAATGCGGCAGTCTCTAAAGCATAGCCCCAAAATGAGAGCGGTAAATTGGTAAGAGACATCATAGATCGCACCATATCCAATAGAGTGCGATTACGACGTTCGGACACACCGTTTCTCTGAGGTGTTCCAGGCGGCGTGAGTTGTGAAACTATTCCACATTTCCTGAAGTGTGCACCAAATTCGTGACTTAAATATTCTCCACCACGATCTGATCGTAAGAATTTTATTTTCCTGTCACGTTGATTCTCAACCTCACTCTGAAATTCCTTGAATTTTTCAAAGGTTTCAGACTTGTGTTTCATTAGGTAGACATACCCATATCTACTTAAGTCATCAGTGAGAGTGAGAACATAACGATATCCTCCGCGAGCCTCAACACTCATTGGACCGCACACATCGGTATGTATGATTTCCAATAAGTTGGTTGCTCGCTCCATTGTTCCGGAGAACGGAGTCTTGGTCATCTTACCCATGAGGCATGGTTCGCACGTGTCAAATGATTCATAATCAAGAGACTCCAAAAGTCCATCTGCATGGAGCTTCTTCATGCGCTTGACACCAATGTGACCAAGGTGGCAGTGCCACAAGTATGTGGGACTATCGTTATCAACTTTACATCTTTTGGTATTCACACTATGAATATGTGTAACATCACGTTCGAGATTCATCAAGAATAAACCATTGACCAGCGGGGCATGACCATAAAACATATCTCTCAAATAAATAGAACAACCATTATTCTCGGATTTAAATGAGTAGCCATCTCGAATTAAAGGAGATCCAGATACAATGTTCATGCTCAAAGCTGGCACTAAATAACAATTATTAAGGTTTAAAACTAATCCCGTAGGTAGATGCAGAGGTAGCGTGCCGACGGCGATCACATCGACCTTGGAACCATTCCCGACGCGCATCGTCACCTCGTCCTTCGCCAGTCTCCGTTTATTCCGTAGTTCCTGTTTTGAGTTACAAATATGAGCAACCGCACTGGTATCAAATACCCATGAGCTACTACGAGTACTGGTAAGGTACACATCAATTACATGTATATCACATATACCTTTGGTGTTGCCGGCCTTCTTGTCCGCTAAGTATTTGGGGCAGTTCCGCTTCCAGTGACCACTTCCCTTGCAATAAAAGCACTCAGTCTCGGGCTTGGGTCCATTCCTTGGCTTCTTCCCGGCAACTGGCTTACCGGGCGCGGCAACTCCCTTGCCGTCCTTCTTGAAGTTCTTCTTACCCTTGCCCTTCTTGAACTTAGTGGTTTTATTCACCATCAACACTTGATGTTCTTTTCTGATCTCCACCTCCGCTGATTTCAGCATTGAATATATCTCAGGAATGGTCTTTTCCATCCCCTGCATATTGAAGTTCATCACAAAGCTCTTGTAGCTTGGTGGAAGCGACTGAAGGATTCTGTCAATGACCGCGTCATCCGGGAGATTAACTCCCAGCTGAGTCAAGCGGTTGTGCAACCCAGACATTCTGAGTATGTGCTCACTTACAGAACTATTTTCCTCCATCTTACAGCTGAAGAACTTGTCGGAGACTTCATATCTCTCGACCCGGGCATGAGCTTGGAAAACTAATTTCAGCTCCTCGAACATCTCATATGCTCCATGTTTCTCAAAACGCTTTTGGAGACCCGGTTCTAAGCTGTAAAGCATGCCGCACTGAACGAGGGAGTAATCATCAGCACGCTGCTGCCAAGCGTTCATAACGTCTTGGTTCTCTGGGATTGGTGCATCACCTAGCGGTGCTTCTAAGACATAATCTTTCTTGGCTACTATGAGGATGATCCTCAGGTTCCGGACCCAGTCCGTATATTGCTGCCATCATCTTTCAGCTTGGTTTTCTCTAGGAACACGTTGAAATTGAGGACAACGTTGGCCATTTGATCTACAAGACATAGTGTAAAGATTTTAGACTAAGTTCATGATAATTAAGTTCATCTAATCAAATTACTCAATGAACTCCCACTCAGATAGACATCCCTCCAGTCATCTAAGTGAAACATGATCCGAGTTAACTAGGCCGTGTCCGATCATCACGTGAGACGGACTAGTCAAGATCGGTGAACATCTCCATGTTGATCGTATCTTCTATACGACTCATGCTCGACCTTTCGGTCCTCCGTGTTCCGAGGCCATGTCTGTACATGCTAGGCTCGTCAAGTCAACCTAAGTGTATTGCGTGTGTTCCGAGGCCATGTCTGTACATGCTAGGCTCGTCAACACCCGTTGTATGCGAACGTTAGAATCTATCACACCCGATCATCACGTGGTGCTTCGAAACAACGAACCTTCGCAACGGTGCATAGTTAGGGTGAACACTTTCTTGAAATTATCATAAGGGATCATCTTACTTACTACCGTCATTCTAAGAAAATAAGATGCAAAACATGATAAACATCACATGCAATCAAATAGTGACATGATATGGCCAATATCATTATGCTCCTTTGATCTCCATCTTCGGGGCACCATGATCATCTTCGTCACCGGCATGACACCATGATCTCCATCATCATGATCTCCATCATTGTGTCTTCATGAAGTCGTCACGCCAACGATTACTTCTACTTCTATGGCTAACGCGTTTAGCAACAAAGTAAAGTAATTTACATGGCGTTATTCAATGACACGCAGGTCATGCAAAATAATAAAGACAACTCCTATGGCTCCTGCCGGTTGTCATACTCATCGACATGCAAGTCGTGATTCCTATTACAAGAATATGATCAATCTCATACATCACATATATCATTCATCACATCTTCTGGCCATATCACATCACATAACACATGCTGCAAAAACAAGTTAGACGTCCTCTAATTGTTGTTGCAAGTTTTTACGTGGTTTGTAGGTTTCTAGCAAGAACGTTGCTTACCTACGTATGAACACAACGTGATTTCCCAATTTCTATTTACCCTTCATAAGGACCCTTTTCATCGAATCCGTTCCGACTAAAGTAGGAGAGACAGACACCCGCTAGCCACCTTATGCAACTAGTGCATGTCAGTCGGTGGAACCTGTCTCACGTAAGCGTACGTGTAAGGTCGGTCCGGGCCGCTTCATCCTACAATGCCGCCGAAACAAGAAACGACTAGTAGCGGCAAGAAGAACTGGCAACATCAACGCCCACAACTTCTTTGTGTTCTACTCGTGCATAGTAACTACGCATAGGCCTGGCTCATGATGCCACTGTTGGGAATCGTAGCATAATTTTAAAATTTTCCTACGCTCACCAAGATGCATCTATGGAGTATACTAGCAACGAGGGGAAAGGAGTGCATCTACATACCCTTGTAGATCGCGAGCGGAAGCGTTCCAATGAACGTGGATGACGGAGTCGTACTCGCCGTGATCCAAATCACCGATAACCGAGTGCCGAACGGACGGCACCTCCGCGTTCAACACACGTACGGTGCAGCGACATCTCCTCCTTCTTGATCCAGCAAGGGGGAAGGAGAGGTTGATGGAGATCCAGCAGCACGACGGCGTGGTGGTGGATGTAGCGGGATGCCGGCAGGGCTTCGCCGAGCTTCTACGAGAGAGAGAGGTGTAGCAGGGGAGGAGGGAGGCGCCCAAGGCTGAGATATTGCTGCCCTCCCTCCCCCCTTTATATAGGCCCCCTGGGAGGGGGGGGGGCGCCGGCCAAACCCATCTAGGGTGGGGGGCGGCGGCCAAGGGGGTGCCTTGCCCCCCAAGGCAAGTGGGAAGCCCCCCCACCCTAGGGTTTCCAACCCTAGGCGCATGGGGGGCCCATGGGGGGCGCCCAGCCCACTAGGGGCTGGTTCCCTTCCCACTTCAGCCCACGGGGCCCTCCGGGATAGGTGGCCCCACCCGGTGGACCCCCGGGACCCTTCCGGTGGTCCCGGTACAGTACCGGTAACCCCCGAAACTTTCCCGGTGGCCGAAACTTGACTTCCTATATATAATTCTTTACCTCCGGACCATTCCGGAACTCCTCGTGACGTCCGGGATCTCATCCGGGACTCCGAACAACTTTCGGGTTTCCGCATACACATATCTCTACAACCCTAGCGTCACCGAACCTTAAGTGTGTAGACCCTATGGGTTCGGGAGACATGCAGACATGACCGAGACGCCTCTCCGGTCAATAACCAACAGCGGGATCTGGATACCCATGTTGGCTCCCACATGTTCCACGATGATCTCATCGGATGAACCACGATGTCGAGGATTCAATCAATCCCGTATACAATTCCCTTTGTCCATCGGTATGTTACTTGCCCGAGATTCGATCGTCGGTATCCCAATACCTTGTTCAATCTCATTACCAGCAAGTCTCTTTACTCATACCGCAATGCATGATCCCGTGACTAACGCCTTAGTCACATAGAGCTCATTATGATGATGCATTACCGAGTGGGCCCAGAGATACCTCTCCGTCACACGGAGTGACAAATCCCAGTCTCGATCCGTGCCAACCCAACAGACACTTTCGGAGATACCCGTAGTGCACCTTTATAGTCACCCAGTTACGTTGTGACGTTTGGCACACCCAAAGCACTCCTACGGTATCCGGGAGTTGCACGATCTCATGGTCTAAGGAAAAGATGCTTGACATTGGAAAAGCTCTAGCAAACGAAACTACACGATCTTTTATGCTATGCTTAGGATTGGGTCTTGTCCATCACATCATTCTCCTAATGATGTGATCCCGTTATCAACGACATCCAATGTCCATAGTCAGGAAACCATGACTATCTATTGATCAACGAGCTAGTCAACTAGAGGCTTACTAGGGACACGTTGTGGTCTATGTATTCACACATGTATTACGATTTCCGGACAATACAATTATAGCATGAACAATAGACAATTACCATGAACAAAGAAATATAATAATAACCATTTATTATTGCCTCTAGGGCATATTTCCAACACCTGAGGTCCAAAGTATCAATTCTATTGGAAAAATTTCAACTATTACTATTGGAGGTTTTGAATTTCCTCTTCCTACTGTCAAGAAGAAATATGACATTCTTATTGTTGGGGACGTGCATATACCCGTTGAGGTAACCTAGTTCTATTCAAAAATTCTCCGGTTTCATGCAATTCGGAAAGAGTTTGTTAACAAGACTTGATCAACCTTGTTAGTGGATTCCTTTTGATGAGCATGAGATGGATGAAGTTAGAAAGCACAACCTTCTGTACCCTCCTTTTACTTTCTGTTATTTAGATTAAATAAAGCAAAATTAGTATATTCTGTCTGTTTTCTGAATTATCCGTGCAATAAAAAATACCCTGAAAATAAAAGTTCTCCAAATGCCCTGAAAATGAAATATGATTTTTTTCTAGAATATTTGAGAATATTTGGCACTTTGAACACATCAGGGGGAGCAAGCACCTGGCCACGAGGGTCCAGGGCGCGGCCACCCCCTGCCTCGTGGGCCCCTGGTGGCCCCCCTCCACTTATTCCACCCACCACACACTCCTTCTTCCTCACAAAAAAATTACCAACCAGCTCAAGCAGGAGTTCTAGCCCATCTTGCTGCGATTTTCGATCTCCTTGCTCAAAGCCTTACTCACAAAACTGCTTTGGGGGATTGTTCTTCGGTATGTGACTCCTCCAATGGTCCAATTAGTTTTTGTTCTAGTGCTTTATTCATTGCAAATTTTTGCTGCTTAGGTGACCCTGTTCTTGAGCTTGCATGTCAAATTTATATGGTCCCGAGTAGTTCTAATGCATGATATAGTCTCTAGGCACTTGTAAGAGTAGTTGCTATCAATTTTGTTGAGTTTGGTTTACTTTTATTGTAAGTTACTAAAAATTTCAGAAATTTTTCAAAGGAAGAAATATGTTTAGGAAATTGTATCAAGGTGGTTCTTCAAGGAAACAAGGACCCAGGCCCGCAATACGTGAGCCGGACCAGGAACCACCAAGAGAAGCTCAAGTGCGGCCTTGTGAATGGCCGTCAGAAGATTTCATGGTCCGAGCAGGAATTAAAGAGGAATTTGACGCATATGTGTGTAATGCTGAACTCGAGGGCTTCATGCTAGATAAGTGCCCTCAGTATTATCACCTAACTGATTCCTTTGTGAGAAGGTTCAAATTTTCATCTTCACGCAATTCTCACACCGTCCTATTTGATATCTATGGTAAATCTTATACTATGGACTTAGAGGATTTTAATACTGCTTGCAAACTTCCACAATGGGGTAGTGCTAGTGAACCTCGCAAATCTGAGTTAAAGATTTTTTTGCTAGTATTACTGTGGGGGAATCTAGAGAGATAACACAAGCTACCATAGGGAGCATTCATTTTCCCGCTATACATTATTTTGCTCTCTTTATAGGTAGATGCATAAATGGTAAGGATGAGGCATGTCACATGTGTGTTCCTGACCTTAGTGTTCTCAAGAGTGTTGTTTTAGGAGATAAACAATATAACTTGGGGGCCATTGTTGTACGAAGGTTGCATAATAATGGTTTAAGTGGAGACTTGTTTGGTGGTATTTATGCAACCCGTGTGGCTAACTTTCTTGAGATACCCATACATGAAAATGATATGGAATTGCCACCCGCTTATCTAGATTATGATGCTATGGTTCACCATCAATTTATTGAGAGGAATGAACAACCTCTCCAGTACCGACTAATGTTTGACAGGTGCCGCACTTTCCATGTTGCTCTCCCTGCTCCTACTTTCTTTGACTTCCAGGCAAAAGGGAGATATATTATAACCAGGGAGGAGGCGAACGAGTATAAGAGGATGACGGAGGCAGCTCGCCTCCAAGCTGCAGCTCATGAGGCAATAGCTGTTGCATCTCAGTACGACCCCAACTACAACTTTGATCCATGGGCATAGACCAACTTAGGCCAAAAGCCTAAGCTTGGGGGAGTACGTATTTCTCACCGACATTACATTCATGTTCACACACTCATGCTAGTTGTCGGTGCTCATACTTTTTCATTGTAATATCCATGCTAGTTTATTTTCTTTTTCTCGCTTTCTTCTTGTGTGTTTGAAAAACCTTAAGAAAAACCAAAAAATTAGTTGTAGCCTTTAGCTAGTTTACTTTCCATGCTTGTAGTAGTAATAATTAAAAGAAAACCCAAAAAGATTTCTCGTTCTTCTTTTGCTTGTTGGGAGCTTTCCCGTGTAAATAGTTTTATTTCTTTTCTTTTCTTTGGGGGTCGAGAGGAGAAGACCATAATGAAAATGTTGAAGTGGCTCTTATATGCATTATTGTTGATTTAACAAAGAGCCATATTACCTTGCCTTCTCCTCTGTATCGGATGCTTGCAGATCCCAGCTTAGTCCAATGCACGTGCACTATTATTATTATACACATCGTTCGGTCGCGCAAGTGAAAGGCAATAATGACGATATATGGTGAACTGATTGAGATGAGAGAAGATGGTATGAACTCGACCTCTCTTGTTTTTGTAAATATGATTAGTTCATCGTTCCTGATTCAGCCTATTATGAATGAAACATGTTTGCAATGACAATTAGAGATTATAGTTGCTTATGCCATGCTTAATCCGCTAGGAGTTTATAATGGTTTACCTTGCGTGCCAACATGCTATTAAAATGGTTGTGATGTGGTATAATGGGGTGGTATCCTCCTTTGAACGATTCAAGTGACTTGACTTGGCACATGTTCACGTATGTAGTTGAAACAAAATCAACATAGCCTCCACGATATTTATGTTCATGGTGGATTATATCCTACTCATGCTTGCACACAATGTTCATTAACTTTAATGCATGTTCATGATTGTTGTCGCTTCTAGTTGGTCGCTTCCCAGTCTTTTTCTAGCCTGCACTTGTACTAAGCGGGAATACTGCTTGTGCATCCACTTCCATAAACCCCGAAGTTATTCCATATGAGTCCACTATACCTTCCTATATGCGGTATCTACCTGTCGTTCCAAGTAAATTTGTATGTGCCAAACTCTAAACCTTCAAATGAAATTTTGTTTTGCATGCTCGAATAGCTCATGTATCAACTAGGGATGTCTGTATCTCCCATGCTAGGCGGGTTATTCTCAACAGGAGTGGACTCCGCTCCTCACTCACGAGAAAATGGCTGGTCACCAGGATGCCCAGTCCCATGCTCTAAGCAAATCAAATCGAAATAATTGCAAACAAAACTCCCCCAGGACTGTTGCTAGTTGGAGGCACTCATTGTTTCGAGCCAGCCATGGATTGATGCTTGTTGGTGGTGGGGGAGTATAAACTTTACCATTCTGTTTGGGAACCGCCTATAATGTGTGTAGCATGGAAGATATCGAGATCTCTCGGTTGTTATGTTGACAATGAAAGTATGCCGCTCAAAATATTATTTATCTATATTTCAAAACCGAGCTCTGGCACCTCTACAAATCCATGTTTCCCTCTGCGAAGGGCCTATCTATTTACTTTTATGTTGAGTCATCACCCTCTTATTTAAAAGCACCAGCTGGAGAGCACCGCTGTCATTTGCATGTATTACTATTAGTTTATATTGGGTATGACTATGACTGGATCTCTTTTACCATGAATTACAATGTTTAGCCAGTCCTTGATCTTCAGAGGTGCTCTGCATTTATGTTTTGCGGTCTCAGAAAGGGCTAGCGAGATACCATCTTGTTATATCATATCATGATTATTTTGAGAAAGTGTTGTCATCCGAGATTTATTATTATTGCTCGCTAGTTGATTATGCCATTGATACGAGTAAACATGAGATCTAAATGTTATTGTGAATATGGTTAGTTCATAATCTTTGCTGAAAACTTGAATGCTGGCTTTACATATTTACAACAACAAGAGCAAACAGAGTTTGTAAAAGTTTTTCTTTATCACTTTCAGTTTCTCAACTGAATTGCTTGAGGACAAGCAAAGGTTTGAGCTTGGGGGAGTTGATACGTCTCCGTCGTATCTACTTTTTCAAACACTTTTGCCCTTGTTTTGGACTCTAACTTGCATGATTTGAATGGAACTAACCCGGTCTGACGCTGTTTTCAGCAGAATTGCCATGGTGTTATTTTTGTGCAGAAATAAAAGTTCTCGGAATGACCTGAAACTTGGAGAATATTTTTGGAATTGATAAAAAATACTGGCGAAAGAATCAAGGCCAGGGGGCCCACACCCTGTCCACTAGGGCGGGGGCGCGCCTACCCCCTGGGCGCGCCCCCCATGCCTCATGGGCCCCCTGGTGCTCCACCGACCTCAACTCCAACTCTATATATTCACGTTCGGGGAGAAAAAAATCAGAGAAAAGGATTCATCGCGTTTTATGATACGGAGCCGCCGCCAAGCCCTAATCTCTCTCGGGAGGGCTGATCTGGAGTCCGTTCGGGGCTTCGGAGAGGGGAATCCGTCGCCGTCGTCATCATCAACCTTCCTCCATCACCAATTTCATGATGCTCACCGCCGTGCGTGAGTAATTCCATCGTAGGCTTGCTGGACGGTGATGGGTTGGATGAGATTTACCATGTAATCGAGTTAGTTTTGTTAGGGTTTGATCCCTAGTATCCATTATGTTCTGAGATTGATGTTGCTATGACTTTGCCATGCTTAATGCTCGTCACTAGGGCCCGAGTGCCATGATTTCAGATCTGAACCTATTATGTTTTCATGAATATATGTGAGTTCTTGATCCTATCTTGCAAGTCTATAGTCACCTATTATGTGTTATGATCCGTTAACCCCGAAGTGACAATAATCGGGATACTTACCGGTGATGACCGTAGTTTGAGGAGTTCATGTATTCACTAAGTGTTAATGCTTTGGTCCGGTACTCTATTAAAAGGAGACCTTAATATCCCTTAGTTTCCAATAGGACCCCGCTGCCACGGGAGGGTTGGACAAAAGATGTCATGCAAGTTCTTTTCCATAAGCACGTATGACTATATTCAGAATACATGCCTACATTACATTGATGAACTGGAGCTAGTTCTGTGTCACCCTATGTTATAACTATTGCATGAGGAATCGCATCCGGCATAATTCTCCATCACCGATCCAATGCCTACGAGCTTTTCACCTACTGTTCTCCGCTTAGTTACTTTTCCGTTGCCACTGTTACAATTACTACAAAGCTGCTACTGTTACTTTTGCTACCGTTACCGCTACTATCATGCTACTTTGCTACTAAATACTTTGCTGCAGATATTAAGTTATCCAGGTGTGGTTGAATTGACAACTCAACTGCTAATACTTGAGAATATTCTTTGGCTCCCCTTGTGTCGAATCAATAAATTTGGGCTGAATACTCTACCCTCAAAAACTGTTGCGATCCCCTATACTTGTGGGTTATCAAGAGTAAGTCTTGATAACCCACAAGTATATGAAAGTGACAAAATAAGAGACTCTCTATCTTGAAGATCATGGTGCTACTTAGAAGCACAAGTGTGGAAAAAGGATAGTAACATTGTCCCTTCTCTCTTTTTCTCTCATTTTTTTATTTGGGCCTTCTCTCTCTTTTTTTCTTTTTTAGGCCTCTTTTTTTTCGTCCGGAGTCTCATCCCGACTTATGGAGGAATCATAGTCTCCATCATCCTTTCCTCACATGGGACAATGCTCTAATTATGATCATCACACTTTTATTTACTTACAACTCAAGAATTACAACTCGATACTTAGAACAAAATATGACTATGTGAATGCCTCCGGTGGTGTACCGGTATATGCAATGAATCAAGAGTGACATGTATGAAAAATTAAGCATGGTGGCTTTGCCACAAATACGATGTCAACTACATGATCATGCAAGGCAATATGACAATGATGATGCGTGTCATAATAAACGGAACGGTGGAAAGTTGCATGGCAATATATCTCGGAATGGCTATGGAAATGCCATAATAGGTAGGTATGGTGACTGTTTTGAGGAAGAAATAAGGAGGCTTATGTGTGATAGAGCGTATCTATCACGGGGTTTGGATGCACTCGCGAAGTTTGCACCAACTCTCAAGGTGAGAAAGGGCAATGCACGATACCGAAGAGGCTAGCAATGATGGAAGGGTGAGACTGCGTATAATCCATGGACTCAACATTAGTCATAAAGAACTCACATACTTATTGCAAAAATCTACAAGTCATCAAAACCAAGCACTACGCGCATGCTCCTGGGGGGATAGATTGGTAGGAAAATACCATCGCTCGTCCCCGACCGCCACTCATAAGGAAAGCAATCAAGGAACACCTCATGCTTCAAATTTGTCACACAACGTTTACCATACGTGCATGCTACGGGACTTGCAAACTTCAACACAAGTATTTCTCAATTTCAGAATTACTCAACTAGCACACCTCTAATATTACCACCTTTATATCTCAAAACAACTATCAAGTATCAGACTTCTCTTGGTATTCAATGCACTTTAAAGTTTTTTTCTTGGATGCCTATCATATTAGGACTATTTTATAACCAAAGCAAATTACCATGCTGTTCTAAAGGACTCTCAAAATAATATAAGTGAAGCATGATAGATCAATTATTTCTATAAAATAAAACCATCACCGTGCTCTAAAAGATATAAGTGAAGCACTAGGCAAAATTGTTTAGCTCAAAAGATATAAGTGAAGCACATAGAGTATTCTAATAAATTCCGATTAATGTGTGTCTCTCCCAAAAGGTGTGTACAGCAAGGATGATTGTGGTGAACTAAAAATCAAAGACTCAAATCATACAAGACGCTCCAAGCAAAACACATATCATGTGGTGAATAAAAATATAGCTCCAAGTAAAGTTACCGATGGACGAAGACAAAAGAGGGGATGCCTTCCGGGGCATCCCCAAGCTTAGGCTTTTTGGTTTTCCTTGGATTTTACCTTGGGGTGCCTTGGGCATCCCCAAGCTTAGGCTCTTGCCACTCCTTGTTCCATAATCCATCAAATCTTTACCCAAATCTTGAAAACTTCACAACACAAAACTTAACAGAAAATCTCATGAGCTCCGTTAGCGAAAGAAAAGAAAACACCACTTTAAGATACTGTAATGAACTCATTCTTTATTTATATTGGTGTTAAACCTACTGTATTCCAACTTCTCTATGGTTCATAAAGTCCATTACTAGCCATAAATTCATCAAAATAAGCAAACAACACACGAAAAACAGAATCTATCAAAAACAGAACAGTCTGTAGTAATCTATATCTAACTCAAACTTCTGGGACTCCAAAAATTCTTAAATAAATTTCTGGACGTGAGGAATTTATCTATTAATCATCTGCAAAAAGAATCAACTAAATAGCACTCTCCAGCAAAAAGTTGTAGCTAATCTCGTGAGCGCTAAAGTTTATGTTTTTTACAGCAAGATCAAAAAGACTTCACCCAAGTCTTCCCAAAGGTTCTACTTGGCACAAACACTAATTAAAACACAAAAACAAATCTAACCAGAGGCTAGATCAAAGATTTATTCCTAAAGAGAACCAAAAAGCAAGAAACAAAAATAAAATTGGGTTGCCTCCCAACAAGGGCTATCGTTTAACGCCCCTAGCTAGGCATAAAGGCAAGGATAGATCTAGGTGTTGCCATAATGATGGTAAGGTAAATCACGAAAACTCATCTCATATTCCCTAGGTTCAGCAGCAAGTTTCCTTTGTGGCAAGCAAAAGTAATCAAAAGGGCTAAATTTAATAGGACAAAAGTCCCCAAGATCAAGCTCGGGAGATATGGGTTCCTCCTTTGGCCCCTTATATTACACAACCAATTCATCATTATAAGCATTCTTTTGGCAATAAGTCATGAGCCTTTGTTCAAGAGAAAAACCTAACCCATTGTTCTGAATAGCAAAGTCATCATTAAGTTCAGAAATTCTATCAACTAGAACATCGGTAGGAACCTTTTTTCTAAGGTTTTCATTGTAAGCAACATGATCTAAGGATCGTAAGCGCATTGTCTTCTTGATTAAAAAGGATAGCCTCTATGGGAGGACGACCAGTGTCCACCCTATAATGCACAAAAATTTCATTGGCCTCTTTCATTATAATCTGAACTCATGTGCCAAAAAGATAGTAGCCGCTCGCTTAACAGAAGAATGCTCGATATTGGAAAACTCTAGAAAAATCCCTTGTATGCAAGGACGCAAATGAATAAATTGTCTTTCAAGTTCAACTACGAGCAAGGATATAGGATCCGCAAGACTACTAGTTCTATGAAGAATAGACCCACCCATAGAGGGTAGGGTACCGACACAAGTAAAGAAATCTTGAATAACTCCTTTCCCAATAATATTACCGCTACCTATCTGAAACTTTTTAGTGTGTAAAATAGTAGGATCTTCAAGAGGATCATCAAAAACATCAAAGTTTTCCATATTATTATCCTTAACAACGATAACCTCCCCAGTTTCGGAACGGCAGCACCGAGGGTGGGGGGCGCGCCTCCCTGCCTCATGGGCCCCTCGTGGCTCCACCGACCTACTTCTTCCTCCTATATATACCTACGTACCCCGAAACCATCCAGGAGCACCACGAAACCCTATTTCCACCGCAGCAACCTTCTGTACCCGTGAGATCCCATCTTGGGGCCTTTTCCGGCGCTCCGCCGGAGGGGGCATCGATCACAGAGGGCTTCTACATCAACACCATAGCCTCTCCGATGATGTTTGAGTAGTTTACCACAAACCTTCGGGTCCATAGTTATTAGCTAGATGGCTTCTTCTCTCTCTTTGGATCTCAATACAAAGTTCTCCTCGATCTTCTTGGAGATCTATTCGATGTAACTCTTTTTGCGGTGTGTTTGTCGAGATCCGATGAATTGTGGGTTTATGATCAAGATTATCTATGAACAATATTTGAATCTTCTCTGAATTCTTTTATGTATGATTGGTTATCTTTGCAAGTCTCTTTGAATTATCAGTTTGGTTTGGTCTACTAGATTGATCTTTCTTGCAATGGGAGAAGTGCTTAGCTTTGGGTTCAATCTTGCATTGCTCGATCCTAGTGACAGAAGGGGAAACGACACCTCGTCGTCGAATTGAGGTAGAAGTTTACGCTTCGGGTAGCTTTTGGTTGGGCGCTCGAGGCCATATTCCTCGGCTGCCAGGACATTAGTCCACCTATCGTTGAGCAGATTTTGATCAGCTTGAAGCTGCTGCTGCTTCTTTTTCAGGCTCCTTGCAGTGGCAATTAACCGGCGCTTAAAGCGCTCCTGCTCGAGAGGTTCATCAGGTACGATAAAGTCTTCGCTACCAAGGCTCACCTCGTCCTCGGAGAGTGGGAGATAATTACTGCCCTTCGAGTCTTCGTTTACGTCCTGTTCGTAAGGGCTAACTTGCCCATCTTCCCGATCGTCCTGTTCGAAGGTTGGCTCGACGGGGTCTTCTTTGTCTTCGGCATCGTCCGGAGTGTTGCTGTCTTTGGTGCCGGTATTGCTGTCTTTTCCACGACGTGATTTAGAACGGTGTCGCTGACGTCGGCGCTTGGGCTGTGCCTCAGGAGGTTTATCCTCGACTGGATCTTCTTTATCATCGCCGTTACCCTCTTTGGGTGTGTCCACCATGTACACGCCATACGAAGAGGTGGTCGTCTAGCGTCCGGTAGACGGCGGGTTTTCGGCCTGCTCCTCTTCGGCATCGTCGTCCATACCGTCGATGTCTTCGGAGCCGTAGTCGAGCATGTCAGTTAAGTCCTCGATAATGGCTATGAAGTGGGTGGTGGGTGGGATGTAAAATTCCCCGCTCTTAGCCCCTAGTCCGGGCTGAGCGTAGTTCGGACATTGCTCCTCTATAATGACGAGGGATCACATCAAGTCTAGGGCCTCACTTAAAGGCGAGGTTTGGCCAGGAAGAAGAAAATCCGTGGAGTACGGCGGGAAGGAAACTCCTTGGCCGGGCTCACGCGATGCTGACTCTGAGGGTTCGGAGCCAGTGTCCGGAGAAGAGTCCGGCTTCATGACAGTCGCCAGCGACACCACTTCCTCCGGCTCCCCCGTACTGGGCCTAGTGGCCGCAGATAGTCCGGCGGGCTGAGTAATCCCGTCTTCGGACCTGGCGATGCGCTCCGGATCTAAGGCCGGAGCGGAGGTTGGGGTCGTGAACCCTTGGAAGATCAAGTCTCCTCGGATCAGCGCCATAGTCTAGATTTCCAAAACTAATCTGGTGACCTGGGGCGTAGCTGTCGATCTGCTCTAGATGGCCAAGCGAGTTGGCCCGCAGTGCGAAGCCGCCGAACACAAAGATCTGGCCGGGGAGGAAAACCTCCCCCAGGGCAGCATTGTTGTATATGACTGGTGGAGCCATCGAACCTTCTAATGACGACGCAGCGGAACTATCAATGAAAGCACAAATGTCGGTGTCAAAACCGGCGGATCTCGGGTAGGGGGTCCCGAACTGTGCGTCTAAGGTCGATGGTAATAGGAGACGGGGGACACGATGTTTACCCAGGTTCGGGCCCTCTTGATGGAGGTAATACCCTACTTCCTGCTTGATTGATCTTGATGAATATGAGGATTACAAGAGTTGATCTACCACGAGATCGTAATGGCTAAACCTAGATGTCTAGCCTGTATGATTGTGATTATGACTGCCTCTACGGACTAAACCCTCCAGTTTATATAGACACCGGAGGGGCTTAGGGTTGTACCGAGTCGGTTTACAAAGGAAGAAATCTACATATCCGAACGCCAAACTTGCCATCCATGCAAAGGAGAGTCCCATCCGGACACGGGAAGAAATCTTCTGTCTTGTATCTTCTTAGTCCATTAGTCCGGCCCGTGTTACATAGTCCGGACGCCCGAGGACCCCTTAATCCAGGACTCCCTCACCCACCCCGCGCGACGAGAGGAGGCGGCGCCCAGGAAGCACCCGCCAGCGCTTCTACTCCTCGTCGGCCCTTCTTCTCTTCCCCGCCGTCGGTCCTCTTATCCTTCTGACAGATCTCCTCCTCGTCCCCACCGCATCTCCTTTGGCCATGGCCGCCACGGCTTGGCCCTCCCCGCCTTGCCTCTGTTCGCGTCAGAGCCGTTGATGGCACGACCTTTAGCTCAAATCGTAGTTGGTAGACTAGGATGTTTAGTTGTTGTAATAGTAAAAAAACAGAAAATAAAAATGCTGCATCAGTTGCACGTAGCACCAAATTCTCTTGTGGTTGTTATCTCCTGTGTTCGAGCGACGAGAGAAGGTAGCTAGCTGCAACAACACAAGGCACGTAAGGATATTATTCAAAGAGAAAGAGATGCTTTGGGTGATTGTCGATTTCTGTTGCTACTGAATTTTATTCAGTGGAAGATGGGTATTACTCAGGATATCATTTAGAGAGAGACGAGACACATGTCGTCATGCATTTATCAAATATTCTTTTTAATTTTTACTGTTATACAACCATTTGATTATAGTCACACATTGTACAAATTTTAATTTGATACATATAGAACAAAACATTATGCCATAGTTTGCCATCCAAGCAAGATTTGATATTGAAACCTCATTGAGATTCCATCAACCAATTCTATGAGCATCCAAACAAGCGAATTCGTATTCGTATCTACTATAGTTTTCTCACCAAATTGATATTGAAACAAATTCAATACAGACAACCAAACGCAACTTAAAATTCTTTGGTTCAACTCACATTCATTTCAGTACCAATCCGATCCGATCCCGTTTACGCGAAACTCCTTCGCGTTCCCGCTGTCCCCCCTCCCCGGGAAAATATCTGGTGCTCCGGGAGCACCTAAGAGCTTAGGTGCTCCCGTGTGACCTCAGCCGTTGGATCTCAAATCCAACAGCTCCTGTGAGATGACGAACATTTTTACAAAAAAAACCCTCGTAGAATCTGAAAAATGAACATAAGTATAATAGCTATAGCAGCTTCTCATACGCCGTTGGATCTGAGATCCGATGGCTCAAAAGCCCGTATCATGGGAGCACCTATGCTCCCGTATCACAGGATACTCTCCCCCCCTCCCCACTGCCGCACCAACACGCCAGTCTCGGCGACGCCAAACCCTCGCCCGCTCTCCAGAAACCCCCCTATGGCCGCCACCGGCGCTGCCGCGCCCGCGCCCGCGGCCGTGCAGCCGCCGCGGCAGTTCAAGCTCGACCCGCAGAGCGAGCTCCGCGTGGAGGTGCTCCCGGACGCGACCCTCCGCGTGCGCCTCGTCTCCGGCACGGCGGAGATCTTCGGCACCGAGCTCCCGCCCGAGGGCTGGCTCACCATCCCGCCCCGCTCCAAGATCGCCGTACCGTGCTTTCCCCATCCCCCGCCTAAACCCGCCTTGCCCAGCTTGCTGCTACCGCCGGCACACAGTTCTGACCTGCTGTTCCTGTTCCCACGATTTAGATTTTCACGTGGCACGGCGCGACGGTGGAGCTGGACGGGGTCAGCGAGAGCGAGTACACGTCCGACGAGGTGGGGCGGCGGCCGGTTTCCTTCATCTGCCAAAACATCTTCGTTTTCGTTGTGCTCTGTCCGTTCCTGAATGTGCTGTAGTGGTGACGTGATTCTGCTTCAACTGTAGACGCCGATGGTGATTTATGTCAACACGCATGCGATTCTCGATGCACGGAGGGCGAGGGCGAGGGCAGCGCAGGGAGGCGACTTGGAGGCCTCACAGGTGACTACTCTCTGTTTCATTCATTGTGGAACATTGTGAAGAAGGCTGTAACGAATTATGCTTTGGACTGAGTCAGTGAACTTGTCAACTCTTGGTTGTCTAGGGACCTAGAGTGATTGTTGTGGGGCCAACTGATTCTGGAAAAAGCACTCTGTGCAAAATGCTCCTTAGCTGGGCTGCCAAACTGGGATGGAAGCCTACATATGTGGATTTAGATATTGGCCAGGGTTCCATAACCATACCTGGATGTATTTCTGCTACACCAATAGAGAAACCCATAGATATAGTTGATGGGATTCCTTTGGAGATGCCGCTTGCATACTTTTATGGCCATCCAAATCCAAGGTAACTTTCCAGTTTACTCTCTTGGTGGTTCTAGCCACTGCTCTGTGTGGCTCCTTTTCTTTTCTGCTGATTCGGTGCCTCAGTTTTCTACTTTTCTTTATGTTGACAACAGTATTAATCCAGATGTTTACAAAGCGCTCATGAGAGAGCTAGCTCAAACATTAGAGACACAGTTCTCTGGGAATGCTGAATCTAGGGCGGCCGGTATGGTTATTAACACAATGGGGTGGGTTGAAGGCCTTGGCTATGAGGTAATTATTTGCTTAAACATAATTAGCTATTTGAATAAGCATGTTAATCGCTAATAGTGTATGCTAACACAGGATAAATGATGTGCAGTTACTTCTTAATGCAATTGACATCTTCAAGGCTAATGTAGTGCTGGTATTGGGACAGGCAAGTGCTACATTGCTATGTTCAGTCTGTACTAGTTTATCCAGTGTTGCTTCACAACGGACACGTGATATAGTTCTGTAGATAACTCAACATTTATTTCATACTCGACAACTCTTTCTATTCAAGATTACTCTATGTTATGTTTCATTTTTATGATAATAATGTTTCATAGCATCCAACTGATGGTACTCAGAGATCTTAAGCATGTAAGTATAAGACATTTGTTTAACGCTGCAGATTAATTAGATCATAACCCACACTTTACT